>NW_023367010.1:0-61863 GCF_902167145.1 Zea mays | reverse complement strand
TTGGATTTCTGGTGGAGACCATTTCTTGGTCAAAAATCCATAGGTGTTAGCCTTCGGTATTATTGAAAATGGTCGTTCATGGCTATTTTATAAAAAATGGGGGTTGTGTGGCCATTGATCATCGACCAGAGGCTCATACACCTCACCCCACATATGTTTCCTTGCCATAGATCACATTCTTGGATTTCTAGTGGAGACCATTTCTTGGTCAAAAATCCGTAGGTGTTAGCCTTCGGTATTATTGAAAATGGTCGGTCATGGCTATTTTTGGCAAAAATGGGGGTTGTGTGGCCATTGATCGTCGACCAGAGGCTCATACACCTCACCCCACATATGTTTCCTTGCCATAGATCACATTCTTGGATTTCTGGTGGAGACCATTTCTTGGTCAAAAATCCATACGTGTTAGCCTTTGGTATTTTTGAAAATGGTCGCTCATGGCTATTTTCAAGGTCGCTCATGGCTATTTTCAAGGTCGCTCATGGCTATTTTCATAAATACCGAAGGCTAACACCTACGGATCTTTGACCAAGAAATGGGGGTTGTGTGGCCATTGATCATCGACCCGAGGCTCATACACCTCACCCCACATATGTTTCCTTGCCATAGATCACATTCTTGGATTTCTGGTGGAGACCATTTCTTGGTCAAAACCTCACCCCACATATGTTTCCTTGCCATAGATTACATTCTTGGATTTCTGGTGGAGACCATTTCTTGGTCAAAATCCGTAGGTGCTAGCCTTCGGTATTATTGAAAATGGTCGTTCATGGCTATTTTCGACAAAAATGGGGGTTGTGTGGCCATTGATCATCGACCAGAGGCTCATACACCTCACCCCACATATGTTTCCTTGCCATAGATCGCATTCTTGGATTTCTGGTGGAGACCATTTCTTGGTCAAAAACTCGTACGTGTTAGCCTTCGGTATTATTGAAAATGGTCGTTCATGGCTATTTTCGACAAAAATGGGGGTTGTGTGGCCATTGATCATCGACCAGACGCTCATACACCTCACCCCACATATGTTTCCTTGCCATAGATCACATTCTTGGATTTCTGGTGGAGACCATTTCTTGGTTAAAAACTCGTACGTGTTAGCCTCTAATATTATTGAAAATGGTTGTTCATGGCTATTTTCGACAAAATGGGGGTTGTGTGGCCATTGATCATCGACCAGAGGCTCATACACCTCACCCCACATATGTTTCCTTGCCATAGATCACATTCTTGGATTTCTGGTGGAGACCATTACTTGGTCAAAAATCCGTACGTGTTAGCCTTCGGTATTATTGAAAATGGTCGTTCATGGCTATTTTCGACAAAAATGGGGGTTGTGTAGCCATTGATCATCGACCAGAGGCTTGTACACTTCACCCCACATATGTTTTCTTGCCATAGATCAGAATCTTGGATTTCTCGTGGAGACCATTTGTTGGTCAAAAATTCGTAGGTGTTAGCCTTCGGTATTATTGAAAATGGTCGTTCATGGCTATTTTCGACAAAAATGGGGGTTGTGTGGCCATTGATCTTCGACCAGAGGCTCATACACCTCACTACACATATGTTTCCTTGTCGTAGATCACATTCTTGGATTTCTGGTGGAGACCATTTCTTGGTCAAAAATCCGTAGGTGTTAGCCTTCGATATTATTGAAAATGGTCATTCATGGCTATTTTCGGCAAAATGGGGGTTGTGTGGCCATTGATCGTCGACCAGAGGCTCATACACCTCACCCCACATATGTTTCCTTATCGTAGATCACATTCTTGGATTTCTGGTGGAGACCATTTCTTGGTCAAAAATCCGTAGGTGTTAGCCTTCGATATTATTGAAAATGGTCATTCATGGCTATTTTCGGCAAAATGGGGGTTGTGTGGCCATTGATCGTCGACCAGAGGCTCATACACCTCACCCCACATATGTTTCCTTGCCATAGATCACATTCTTGGATTTCTGGTGGAGACCATTTCTTGGTCAAAAATCCGTAGGTGTTAGCCTTCGATATTATTGAAAATGGTCGTTCATGGCTATTTTCAAAAAATGGGGGTTGTGTGGCCATTGATCATCGACCAGAGGCTCATACACCTCACCCCACATATGTTTCCTTGCCATAGATCACATTCTTGGATTTCTGGTGGAGACCATTTCTTGGTCAAAAATCCGTACGTGTTAGCCTTCGGTATTATTGAAAATGGTCGTTCATGGCTATTTTCGACAAAAATGGGGGTTGTGTGGCCATTGATCATCGACCAGAGGCTCGTACACTTCACCCCACATATGTTTTCTTGCCATAGATCAGAATCTTGGATTTCTCGTGGAGACCATTTGTTGGTCAAAAATTCGTAGGTGTTAGCCTTCGGTATTATTGAAAATGGTCGTTCATGGCTATTTTCAACAAAAATGGGGGTTGTGTGGCCATTGATCATCGACCAGACGCTCATACACCTCACCCCACATATGTTTCCTTGCCATAGATCACATTCTTGGATTTCAGGTGGAGACCATTTCTTGGTCAAAAATCCGTAGGTGTTAGCCTTCGATATTATTGAAAATGGTCATTCATGGCTATTTTTGACAAAAATGGGGGTTGTGTGGCCATTGATCTTCCACTAGAGGCTCATACACCTCACCCCCACATATGTTTCCTTGCCATAGATCACATTCTTGGATTTCTGGTGGAGACCATTTCTTGGTCAAAAATTCGTAGGTGTTAGCCTTCGGTATTATTGTAAATGGTCATTCTATGGCAAGGAAACATATGTGGGGTGAAGTGTATGAGCGTCTGGTCGATGATCAATGGCCACACAACCCCCATTTTTGCCGAAAATAGCCATGAGCGACCATTTCAATAATACTAGAGGCTAAGACCTACGGATTTTTGCCCATGAAATGGTCTCCACCAGAAATCCAAGAATGTGATCGATGGCAAGGAAACATATGTGGGGTGAGGTGTATGAGCCTCTAGTCGATGATCAATGGCCACACAACCCCCTTTTTTTTGTCGAAAATAGCCATGAACGACCATTTTCAATAATATCGAAGGCTAACACCTACGGAATTTTTTCACCAAGAAATGGTCTCCACCAGAAATCCAAGAATGTGATCTACGACAAGGAAACATATGTGGGGTGAGGTGTATGAGCCTCTGGTCGACGATCAATGGCCACACAACCCCCCATTTTGCCGAAAATAGCCATGAATGACCATTTTCAATAATACCGAAGGCTAACACCTACGGATTTTTGACCAGAAATGGTCTCCACCAGAAATCCAAGAATGTGATCTATGGCAAGGAAAACATATGTGGGGTGAGGTGTACGAGCATCTGGTCGATGATCAATGGCCACACAACCCCCATTTTTGTCAAAAATTGCCATGAACGACTATTTTCCAATAATACGAAGGCTAAACACCTACGGATTTCTGACCAAGAAATCGTCTCCACCAGAAATCCAAAAATGTGATATATGGCAAGGAAACATATGTGGGGTGAGGTGTACGAGACTCTGGTCGATGATCAATGGCCACACAACCCCCATTTTTGTCGAAAATAGCCATGAACGACATTTTCAATAATACCAAATGCTAACACCTACAGATTTTGACCAAAAATGGTCTCCACCAGAAATCCAAGAATGTGATCTATGGCAGGAAACATATGTGGGGTGAGGTGTACGAGCCTCTGGTCGATGATCAATGGCCACACAACCCCCATTTTTGTCGAAAATAGCCATGAACGACCATTTTCAAAAATACCGAAGACTAACACCTACAGATTTTTGACCAAGAAATGGTCTCCACCAGAATCCAAGAATGTAATCTATGGCAAGGAAACATATGTGGTTGAGGTGTACGAGCCTCTGGTCGATGATCAGTGGCCACACAACCCCATTTTGTCGAAAATAGCCATGAACGACCATTTTCAATAATACCGAAGGCTAACACGTACGAGTTTTTTGACCAAGAAATGGTCTCCACCAGAAATCCAAGAATGTGATCTATGGCAAGGAAACATATGTGGGGTGAGGTTTATGAGCCTCTAGTCGATGATAAATGGCCACACAACCCCCATTTTTTATGAAAATAGCCATGAGCGACCTTGAAAATAGCCATGAGCGACCCATTTTCAATAATACTAGAGGCTAACACCTACGGATTTTAGACCAAGAAATGATCTCCACCAGAAATCCAAGAATGTGATCTATGGCAAGGAAACATATGTGGGTGTCGAAAATAGCCATGAACGACCATTTTCAATAATACCGAAGGCTAACACCTACGGATTTTTGACCAAGAAATGGTCTCCACCAGAAATCCAAGAATGTAATCTATGGCAAGGAAACATATGTGGGGTGAGGTTTATGAGCCTCTAGTCGATGATAAATGGCCACACAACCCCCATTTTTTATGAAAATAGCCATGAGCGACCATTTTCAATAATACTAGAGGCTAAGACCTACGGATTTTTGACCAAGAAATGGTTGAAAGGGAATTAGGCTTACACCTAGTTCCTATATAATTTTGGTGGTTGAATTGCCCAACACAAAACAATTGGACTGACTAGTTTTGCTCTAGATTATATGTTCTACAGGTGCCAAAGGTTCATCTATAACCATACTAAATCGACTGTCCGAAATACCGTAGATTATTCCGGACAGGAGAAGTGTTGGGGACCTCGGCGTCCGAAGGTCCTCAAAAACAGGATTTAACAGTATTCCTGCAGTACAATGTGTAAACAGGTACCCTCGGATTAAAGTCGGCATTGCAGGTGGACCGGAATAATACGAAGGTTGACTAAGAGCCGAAGGTGCGAGCAGGAAAGCTTCGGCGCGATACAGCAAAGAATGGAACCGACTTAAAGATGAAAAGGCTATTCAGACCTCAATAGACTACTATAGAGTTATTATCAAATGTAAAGGGCATGAATGTAATTTTGTAAGGGCTGTGTCCCGTGTCTATAAATAGGTGAACAGTATCCCCGTACTGTTCACGCTGACTTGGCATTCGCTTTTTGCGTCACGCTTGTACTGTCATTTCCTTCCAATTGAAGGTACACTTGTAATTCAATAATATCTTTGTTTATGTTCAATAATAATAAATGATTGTTTACGTTTTCTTTTACATTCTTTGTATTTCACCCTTCGTCATTGTTTGATGAATTGATGAAGGTGTGACCTTCATCACCTTCGTCCGCAAGTCATTATCTCCTAAGGGAAATAATGCTTCGGAGGACGAAGGATATTAACGATTAACATTTTCTATGTTGCCTTGTTCTTAAACTCTTAGCATTTGAGAACAAGTCCCCAACATTGGCGCCCACCTCCGGTGAACTCACTTCCATTTCTTGAGCTTTTCAACATCTTCGGCAAGCATCACCTTCGTCATGCCGCCGAAGAAGCTTCAGCACCAGGGGCTGGCACGCTGCAGCCGCTGGACCCCGATCAAGACGTCCTTTCTCTTAGAGAAGCACGGAGCCAGAAGAGGAAGGCTACCAGTCCAACACCTCCGGAGGATGAATCTAGATCAGGAGATTCAAAATCTGGAAATCCTTCAGCAGCAGGTTCAACGCAAGAAGGAAAAGATGGCCAGGGTAGCTGAATTGCAGAGGCAGATAGACGAAGCCTCTGAAGAAGTTCGTCATCTTGCTCAGGACGAGCAACATCGAAGGCCTCAGCATCAAGATTTTCATCAGGAGGGTTTTCCCAACGAAGATGATTGGTATGACAATTTCCATCATGGGAATTTGTTTTTGATGATGCTTCTCCTCTGTCCGCTGAGCTGCAGGCTACACCTTGGCCCCCGTCCTACAAGCCGCCTCAGCTCCCTGTATTCGATGGCCACTCAGACCCGAAGCAGTTTTTGATGAGCTACGAAGCAACAGTGTCTTCGTATGGTGGCAATGCTTCAGTCATGGCCAAATCTTTCGTTATGGCTGTCAAGAAGTGTTTGCTCAAACCTGGTATTCCTCCCTTCGACCAGGAACAATCACTTCATGGCAGAAGCTGAAGGATTTGTTGTTAACCAGCTTTCAAGGATTTCAGACGAAGCGGTCACTGCTCAGGCTCTGTTCCAGTGCACTCAGGACCACGAAGAATACCTTCAGGCATATGTCCGAAGGTTCTTGCGTCTGAGGGCACAGGCACCAACGGTGCCCAATGAAATTGTCATCGAGGCCATGATCAAGGGGCTTCGGCCAGGTCCGTCAGCTCAGTACTTCGCCAGGAAGCCTCCTCAAACTCTGGAGAAGCTTCTCCAGAAAATGGATGAATACATTCGGGCCGACAATGATTTTCGCCAAGAAGGGAGGAGGCTTTCAGGTTTTCTGAAATGACCAGGGGCTTCGGAGGGAAGTTTACCCGAGGCATGTGAGATCAATTCACAATTCTACACAAAATGATGACAGAGGAAGCCAACAGCAAAGGCCACAATGCTCCTCACAGGCTTCTGGACAACAGCAAAGCTCCTTCCGGCCACCAGCTCCAAGAGGCAGAGGCGCCAGGGGCTTCGGAGGAAGATTTAGCGATCAGCCGAGAAGAATCTTTTGCTTATTCTGCGGTGAGAATAAAGGCCATACTACCAGGATGTGTCATGTTACTATACAGAAGCAAAAGGAAATAGCTGAAGCAGCAGCACAACAAGCCCAGCCGAAGCAGGTCATGCATACAGCTTCGTATCATTCGCCCTACATCCCAGAATATGTGGGCAATCATCCTGCAGCCCTCTGCCGCTTCGGCAAGTCAGCCTCAAGCTTCCTGGCAACAGCCTCCGCCTCCACCTCCGTTGCAACAAGGCCAGCAGCCAGAAGGGAGCCAATATGCTCCGCATCAAAGGGACTTCAGAGAACAGTCCGAAGCTCGCACGGTCAACAGCACTGTGCTAGAATCAAAGCACATCTATTGACAAATATCCTACCTTAATAGCAATCTTTTTCATTCAGTTTTATTTTCTGTAATAAAGGACATTGTTTAGGTTTCATGTAATTAGTTTCGTTGATTCCTACAAGAAAAATATGTTTTCTTCACAGGTTTGTGATAATAAAAAGGACCTTCGGACTATCGAAAATTCTTCGAAGCAACAAAAAGTCGTTCTAAGGAACGCAGAGTAAGTTTGACGAAGTCACAAAAAGTCGTTCCGAAGGGAATGCAGAGCTTATACCGCCTAAGTAAAAGGCGAAGAAGCTCCAAAGACGTTCCTAAGGGAATGCAGAGCTTATACCGCCTAAGTAAAAGGCGAAGAAGCTCCAAAGACGTTCCTAAGGGAATGCAGAGCTTATACCGCCTAAGTAAAAGGCGAAGAAGCTCCAAAGACGTTCCTAAGGGAATGCAGAGCTTATACCGCCTAAGTAAAAGGCGAAGAAGCTCCAAAGACGTTCCTAAGGGAATGCAGAGCTTACAGCGAAGAATCAGCGCTGATGCAAAAATATTGTGCGGGGATATGTGTGTATCTTTCGGAACAAATGTCATCTACGTAACATAACATCATCACATCATTTTGCATAGCATAAGCATCATACATCATGTTGCATATGACACAAGAAGGGGACACAATATTGATCTTCGGAAGTATGCTTTGAAAGAGTGAAAATCGTGTTGTCACAAGGAGACACAATCTTCATCTTCGGAGTATAGCTTCGGAGAATGTTTTCACGAAGCTTGATATTCTTCATCTGAGCACTATGGACATTGTTGTGATACATAAAAATTTTTCTTCACGAAGCATGAAAAGAAGGGAAGGTGTTTTTTTCGCCAAAGACTCAAAAAAGGTACGTATGTAAAGTTTCATGCATCGTAAAGAATTGAACCATAAAGAAAAATAAAACAAATATGTTACATACAGGATTACAAGATATTACACATGTTACATTTAAAATATTTTTACAATAGCATCTAGTCTTCCCTAAGTACCACTTCTGCAGCTTCGTTCAGCAGTCGATCGACAACTTCATCCATAATAGCTTCAGCATCTTTTTAATCTCATCGTCACCCTTAGGCCGTGCACCCGGAGATACTTCAGTAGGATCTGAGGAAGGACAGGACACGACTACTTTGCTATTACAAATTGCAAACAAATCTTAAAGCCCAAGATTACAACACGATAAAAACTATTATTTAATACCTATCTGACCTTCGGCCTCTGCGCTCTTTTCAGCAGCCTCAGCTACTTTTCTAGCATCATGGATGCCCTTTTCACTTCTTCGAATAATTTCTCCGGCCATTTCTCGGCCACCATTATCCCAGATATCGGTAAAAAACTTTCCACCAATTATGTTAGCTTCGGCCGAGGGATCTCTTGTATCTTCAAAGGACAAGGCAGCTTCGGACTGTGCTAAAATTTTTACATGTTCGCAGCCCTTCTTCTCTAAGATGGTGGCAATCCCTCTGGCGCCAGAGAAGGCACATATATCTCCTCGGCTATTTAAAATTTCTTCGAAGGCTTCAGCTTCGTGGTCAATCCATTCAATGACACCTTCGGGATTGCCTCTCGAAAAGTTTTCCTCACTTGAGAATGCGCCAACCTTGGCGAAGCTAGCCTTTAATTTCTTAACACAATCTATAGATTTGTTGTAGCATCTCTTTTTGGATGAACGAAGCTCTTCAACAGTCACTTCTAGGTGATCTGCCCATTGATCGCTGAGTTCACGCTTTGTTTCTTCCAATATGCGTTCTTCCTTGGCTCTGGCCAGTTGTTTCCGAAGGTCTTCAATTTCGCGTTTCTGAGCTTCAGCTTGATTTTTAAAAGCAGCTTCGTCTTCCTTTATTTTATTTATCAATGAGTATATATTTTATCTTTTTCGAGACCTTCGTTCCTCAGTTCAATTACTTCGGAACGAAGGTTGCTCAGGGCTATAGTACACCCTTCGTCTTCGGCATCTTTTTGTGCCCTGAGGGCATTGCTAAGTATCAAGCCCTGCAAAAGACATATGTGTGCGTCAATAGGTTTTGTCAAACGAAAATTTTTTATTTATTTATTTGTCGCACCTTTAAACTATTGTAAGCCAGGCTGTCGGCCAGATCGTTCTTCGACAGCACCGAAAGTCGTCTTCTAAAGTTGGGAATCCGAAGCTTCTGCTCATCTCCCGACAGACAGAAATTTCCTTGCTGTCGGGGAGACAATACAAGAAATCTTCTTCTCCACTGCCATTAAATATCAACGCCCCCCTTTGGATATTTCAACTTTTGGGCATAATGCTGGGCCTCTTGTTCTTCTTTTTCTGATAATTTTTTCCCCGAAGCATGACGAAAAATATAATCACGAATTTTGGGGGATGCTTCGGGGGTAACAACACCAGTTTTCTTCAACAAAAAGTTGGCTTTGTTATTTTTTCTGCCTCACTTTCCAACGTTTTTTGCCTTTGCGGGCTCTGAGGGCCCAGCTTCGGCTTCAATTTCTTGCTCTGGAGCTGTAGAACCAGAAATTTCAGCTGTTGTTTCAGAAGTAACAGCAGTCTTCTTCGGAGGTGTGCTCGAAGATTTGATCGTTTCTAGTACATCTAGCACATTAGCCATTCTCTTTCTCTTCGGAGTTACGGTTGGCACTTTCTCATTTTTTGCTGTCTCAGTGATTGCTGTAGGACTCAAAACTTCTGATGTTTTGGAGCCCTCAGTTGCTTCTTTTACTTCTTCCATTTTTTCTGTGAATGGCACCTCGGCCTTCTCTTTCGTTTCCGGTAACAAAATCTTTGATTGCTCCAATTTTGTCTTTGTTGGCACCTCGGCCGTTTCTATGACTTCTGGCAGAAAAGTTGGCTCGGCTGGTTTTTTCAGCTTCGGTGGCCGAAGGAATTTCTCCGGTAAACTCAGGCACTGAAGCTGGTTCAATATAGCGCGGCCGATGCGTAAGAACCTTTATCTTCTTCCTTTTCGGTTCTGGCTCGCTAGGAGCAGCCGCAGTTTCTTCCTTTGCAGAGGTTGTGTTTTTTCTCTTCTGCCTTCGGGTGGGATAGCAATAGTCAGGGTAGACAAACCCGATAGCATCAAATACCCGATTCAGCCTCTTCTTTTTTCGGCCTCCGAAGGCTGCTGACATTGCAGTGTTCTCGGCCTTCGAATATGCCCAAGCAGTTCATCACTTAATGTTTCAATGTTTTCAACCAGTCGTCATCGGGTTCAACAAATTTATCCCCGTATTTGAATGAGTATTTTAGTCTGACTAGTCCGCCTTCGTCGGACTCCTTGATGGTCTCCTTCGGCATTTCCCACTTTCCTGCAAGTGGCCACACCCTGAAGGCAATGTGTTCTTGAATCAAGTCCCTTGTCCCAATAAAAGAGCAGACTACGCCGAAGGCTCTTTGGCATTCCTCGGCTGCTTCATCCATTTTAACCTTCGGCCTTCGAAGTCCGAAGCGTTGCCAGATGGGGCGCATAATGATACTCTTGACATCTTCTTGCGTTGTCAGGTCATTCTTTACATAGAACCATTCAGTCATCCAGGCTCCGGGCCATCTTTCCGAAAAGTCGGCACAGGGCAGCTTGACCCGGAGCGGGCAACGAAGCTGTAGCACCCAAAGTTGTTGTGATATTGTTCTTTCCCCCAGGGCTTCGTCTCATATAACAACTCATGAATGTTGCAAAAGCTTTTGGCATCTGGTTCTAAACCTTGGCTTCTCGCAGCCCAGACAAACATCCCCATTCTTAGGATAGCTTCGGGAGTAATTTGATGAAGGTAGATTTGAAATGTTTTCAGAACTTCAACAACAAAGTTGCTCAGGGGGAATCGAAGCCCAGCCTTGAGAAAGCTTCGGAAGATTACGACTTCATCTTCTTCGGGGGTGGGAGAAGTTTTTTCTCCATCATCAGCTCTCACAATAGATATATCTTGAAAATATCGGCCCCTCATATTATCAATATGACTCTGCTTAATGGTGGTTTTCCCGAAAACCGCGTGACTTGGCCGCCATGGCCGATCTTCGGACTCTTCCCCACCACTTTCTACATCGTAACTGTCGCTGTCACCAGTATCTTCAGACAAGCCTTCCAGTATCTCCTTGGTAATTTTTTCTGTATTGGTCTCCGCCATCGCTATAAGGAACCCCAGGTTCTTCTCTTCAGAGAGACTCAGCTTCATCTCGGGACCGGCCTTTTTGTCTTCAGACATCTTCGGAAATGCTAAAAATTGTTTTCAGTGCCGAAGCTTCAAAACTAAAAGCTCAGTAAATTTTTGCGCGCAAGAGATAAAATTGAGTAAGCAGGGGCAGATGGCAAGTGCGCGTACCAAAATGAGTTTGCGGTATGGCCGTATTTATACGCTCGGTGCGTTGAAAGCTGAAAGACCCCACTTGTCATTGAATGTTGCTATTCTAGCAAAGGGAAGGTGTTTTTTTCGGACCTTCGGCGAAAAGCCTTCGTCCATATCGCAATCTAAATTTATTATTATTTCGAACAAATTAATATTGCGAGGGGCTACTGTTGGGGACCTTCGGCGTCCGAAGGTCCTCAAAAACAGGATTTAACAGTATTCCTGCAGTACAATGTGTAAACAGGTACCCTCGGATTAAAGTCGGCATTGCAGTGGACCGGAATAATACGAAGGTTGACTAAGAGCCGAAGGTGCGAGCAGGAAAGCTTCGGCGCGACAGCAAAGAATGGAACCGACTTAAAGATGAAAAGGCTATTCAGACCTCAATAGACTACTATAGAGTTATTATCAAATGTAAAGGGCATGAATGTAATTTTGTAAGGGCTGTGTCCCGTGTCTATAAATAGGTGAACAGTATCCCCGTACTGTTCACGCTGACTTGGCATTCGCTTTTTGCGTCACGCTTGTACTGTCATTTCCTTCCAATTGAAGGTACACTTGTAATTCAATAATATCTTTGTTTATGTTCAATAATAATAAATGATTGTTTACGTTTTCTTTTACATTCTTTGTATTTCACCCTTCGTCATTGTTTGATGAATTGATGAAGGTGTGACCTTCATCACCTTCGTCCGCAAGTCATTATCTCCTAAGGGAAATAATGCTTCGGAGGACGAAGGATATTAACGATTAACATTTTCTATGTTGCCTTGTTCTTAACTCTTAGCATTTGAGAACAAGTCCCCAACAAGAAGCTTTTTGGAAAAACAGGCCAAGCGCGGACTGTCCGGGCCCTTGCGGCGGACCGTCCGCGACACAAGGATGTCACTCGGCCAGAAACCAATGCAAAAATCGAAGTCTACACTATGGACTGTCCGGAGGAAAAGCAAAGACCGTCCGAGCCCTTGCGCGGACCGTCCGGCCTCTGGCGCGGACCGTCCGGTAGGCGAGAAACCGAAAAAACCCAAAGGTGACGGGTTCGGAGAAATGAATTATAGCGGGTTCGCGGACCGTCCGGGCCAGGATCGCGGACCGTCCGCGACTGGGTCTGTCTGACATCTGACAACGCATTAAATGCAATATAGCCGTTGATATAGCCGTTACTGCTGACCGTTGCATTTTTCAGCCGTTGATCTACTGGGCGGACCGTCCGGACCTGGCACGCGGACCGTCCGCGCTCAGCAGAATGGAGCAACGGCTAGGAAGTGGTTGGTGGCTATAAATACAACCCCAACCACCTCCATTCACTTCATCCAAGCATTCCAACCTTCAACATTCAATACAAGAGCTAGCATTCCATTCCAAGACACATTCAAAGCCTCCATCTCTCCAAGTTTCACAATTGAGAAAAGAGATCATTAGTGATTAGTGACTTGAGAGAGAAAGTGATCCGTGTGTTATTCGTCGCTCTTGTCGCTTGGCCTTTTTGCAATCGTGCTTTCTTGATTCTTTCATTACGATCAAGCACTCACTTGTAATTGAGGCAAGAGGCACCAATTGTGTGGTGGCCCTTGTGGGAACTTTGTGTTCCAAGTGATTGAGAAGAGAAAGCTCACTCGATCCGTGGGATCGTTTGAGAGAGGGAAGGGTTGAAAGAGACCCGGCCTTTGTGGCCTCCTCAACGGGGAGTAGGTTTGCAAGAACCGAACCTCGGTAAAACAAATCCGCGTGTCACACTCTTCATTTGCTTGCGATTTGTTTTCCACCATCTCTCGCGGACTCGTTTCTTTATTACTAACGCTAACCCGGCTTGTAGTTGTGTTTATATTTGTAAATTTCAGTTTCGCCCTATTCACCCCCCCTCTAGGCGACTTTCAATTGGTATCAAAGCTCGGTGCTTCATTAGAGCCTAACCGCTCGAAGTGATGTCGGGAGATCACGCCAAGAAGGAGATGGAGACCGGCGAAAAGCCCACTACAAGCCACGGGAGCACTTCATCGGAAGAGTCCCGCACCAAAAGGAGGGAGAAGAAGAAGAGCTCCTCCAACAAAGGGAAGGAGAAGAAAACTTCTTCTCACCACAAAGAGAAGAAGGAAAAATCTTCTTCCCACAAGCCGCATCGAAGCGGGGACAAGCAAAAGAGGATGAGGAAAGTGGTCTACTACGAGACCGACACTTCATCAACATCAACCTCCGACTCCGATGCGCCCTCCGTAACTTCTAAACGCCAAGAGCGTAAGAAGTTTAGTAAGATCCCCCTACACTATTCTCGCATTTCTAAACATGCACCTCTACTTTCCGTCCCATTAGGCAAACCACCAACTTTTGATGGTGAAGATTATGCTAGGTGGAGTGATTTAATGAGATTTCATCTAACCTCACTCCACAAAAGTATATGGGATGTTGTTGAGTTTGGTGCACAGGTACCGTCAGTAGGGGATAAAGACTATGACGAGGATGAGGTGGCCCAAATCGAGCACTTCAACTCTCAAGCGACAACAATACTCCTCGCCTCTTTGAGTAGAGAGGAGTATAACAAAGTTCAAGGGTTGAAGAGCGCCAAGGAGGTTTGGGATGTGCTCAAAACCGCGCACGAGGGAGACGAGCTCACCAAGATCACCAAGCGGGAAACGATCGAGGGGGAGCTCGGTCGGTTCTGGCTTCGCAAAGGGGAGGAGCCACAACATATGTAGAACCGGCTCAAGACCTTGGTGAACCAAGTGCGCAACCTCGGGAGCGTAAAGTGGGATGACCACGAGGTGGTTAAGGTTATTCTAGGATCTCTTATTTTCCTTAACCCTACTCAAGTTCAATTAATTCATGGTAATCGTAGATATACTAAAATGACCCCCGAGGAAGTTATCGGGCATTTTGTAAGTTTTGAGTGCATGGTCGAAGGCTCAAGGAAGATCAACGAGCTTGATGATCCATCTACATCCGAAGCTCAACCCGTCGCATTCAAAGCGACGGAAGAAAAGAAGGAGGAGTCTACACCAAATCGACAACCAATAGACGCCTCCAAGCTTGACAATGAAGAAATGGCGCTAGTCATCAAGAGCTTCCGCCAAATCCTCAAACAGAGGAGGGGGAAAGACTACAAGTCCCGCTCCAAGAAGGTTTGCTACAAATGTGGTAAGCCTAGTCATTTTATTGCTAAATGTCCTATATCAAGTGACAGTGACCGAGGCAACGACAAGAAAGGGAGAAGAAAGGAGAAGAAGAGGTACTACAAGAAGAAGGGCGGAGATGCCCATGTTTGTCGGGAGTGGGATTCCGACGAAAGCTCAAGCGACTCCTCCGACGACGAGGACGCCGCCAACATCGCCGTCACCAAGGGACTTCTCTTCCCAAACGTCGGCCACAAGTGCCTCATGGCAAAGGACGGCAAAAAGAAGGTAAAATCCAAATCATCCACTAAATATGAGTCTTCTAGTGATGATAATGCTAGTGATGAGGAGGATAATTTGCGCTCTCTTTTTGCCAACCTCAACATGCAACAAAAAGAAAAACTTAATGAATTTATTAGTGTCATTCATGAAAAGGATGATCTCTTGGACACCCAAGAGGACTTCCTTATTATAGAAAATAAGAAGCATGTTAAGGTTAAAAATGCTTATGCTCTAGAAGTAGAAAAATGTGAAAAATTATCTAGTGAGCTAAGCACTTGCCGTGAGATGATTGACAACCTTAGGAATGAAAATGCTAGTTTAAATAAGGTTGATTCACATGTTTGCAATGTTTCAATTCCCAATCCTAGAGATAATAATGATGATTTGCTTGCTAGGATTGATGAATTAAACATTTCCCTTGCTAGCCTTAGAGATGAAAATAAAAAATTGCTTGCTAAGGCTAAAGATTTTGATGTTTGCAAAATTACAATTTCCGATCTTAGAGATAAGAATGATATACTTCATGCTAAGATTGTTGAACTTAATTCTTGCAAACCCTCTACATCTACCATTGAGCATGTCACTATTTGCACTAGATGTAGAGATATTGATGTAGATGCTATTCATGATCACATGATTTTAATTAAACAACAAAATGATCATATAGCTAAATTAGATGCTAAAATTGCCGAGCACAACCTAGAAAACGAGAAATTTAAATTTGCTCGTAGCATGCTTTATAATGGGAGACGCCCTGGCATCAAGGATGGCATTGGCTTCCAAAGGGGAGACAATGTCAAACTTAATGCCCCTCCTAAAAGATTGTCCAATTTTGTTAAGGGCAAGGCTCCCATGCCTCAGGATAACGAGGGTTACATTTTATACCCTGCCGGTTATCCCGAGGACAAAATTAGAAAAATTCATTCTAGGAAGTCTCACTTTGGTTCTAACCATGCTTTTATGTATAAGAGTGAGACATCTAGCTCTAGGCAACCAACCCGTGCTAGGTTGTCTAGAAAGAAAACTCCTAGTGCATCAAATGATCAAAACATTTCCTTTAAAACTTTTGATGCATCTTATGTTTTAACTAACAAATCCGGCAAGGTAGTTGCCAAATATGTTGGGGGCAAGCACAAGGGGTCAAAGACTTGTGTTTGGGTACCCAAAGTTCTTGTGTCTAATGCCAAAGGACCAAAAACCATTTGGGTACCTAAAGTCAAGAACTAAACTTGTTTTGTAGGTTTATGCATCCGGGGGCTCAAGTTGGATACTCGACAGCGGGTGCACGAACCACATGACAGGGGAGAAGAAAATGTTCTCCTCCTATGAGAAAAACCAAGATCCCCAACGAGCTATCACATTCGGGGATGGAAATCAAGGTTTGGTCAAAGGTTTGGGTAAAATTGCTATATCTCCGGACCATTCCATTTCCAATGTTTTTCTTGTTGATTCCTTAGATTACAACTTGCTTTCTGTTTCCCAATTATGTCAAATGGGCTACAACTGTCTATTCACTGATATAGGTGTCACTGTCTTTAGAAGAAGTGATGATTCAATAGCATTTAAGGGAGTGTTAGAAGGGTCAGCTATACTTGGTAGATTTTGATAGAGCTGAACTCGACACTTGCTTATTTGCTAAGACTAACATGGGTTGGCTCTGGCACCGCCGACTAGCTCATGTTGGGATGAAGAATCTTCATAAGCTTCTAAAGGGAGAACACATTTTAGGACTAACAAATGTTCATTTTGAGAAAGATAGGATTTGTAGCGCATGCCAAGCAGGAAAGCAAGTTGGCTCTCATCATCCGCATAAGAACATAATGACGACCGACAGGCCACTGGAGCTCCTGCACATGGATCTATTCGGCCCAATAGCCTACATAAGCATCGGCGGGAGTAAGTACTGTCTAGTTATTGTGGATGATTATTCTCGCTTCACTTGGGTATTCTTTTTACAGGAAAATCTCAAACCCAAGAAACCTTAAAGGGATTCTTGAGACGGGCTCAAAATGAGTTCGGCTTAAGGATCAAGAAAATTAGAAGCGACAACGGGACGAAGTTCAAGAACTCTCAAATCGAAGGCTTCCTTGAGGAGGAGGGAATCAAGCATGAGTTCTCTTCTCCCTACACACCTCAACAAAATGGTGTAGTGGAGAGGAAGAATAGAACTCTATTGGACATGGCAAGGACCATGCTTGATGAGTACAAGACTTCGGATCGGTTTTGGGCCGAGGCGGTCAACACCGCTTGCTACGCCATCAACCGGTTATATCTTCACCGAATCCTCAAGACGACATCGTATGAACTCCTAACCGGTAAAAAGCCCAACATTTCATATTTTAGAGTCTTTGGTAGCAAATGCTTTATTCTAGTTAAAAGAGGTAGAAAATCTAAATTTGCTCCTAAGACTGTAGAAGGCTTTTTACTTGGTTATGACTCAAACACAAGGGCATATAGGGTCTTTAACAAGTCCACCGGACTAGTTGAAGTCTCATGTGACGTTGTGTTTGATGAAACTAACGGCTCTCAAGTAGAGCATGTTGATCTTGATGAGATAGGTGATGACGAGGCTCCGTGCATCGCGTTAAGGAACATGTCCATCGGGGATGTGTGTCCTAAGGAAACCAAAGAGCCTCCAAACACACAAGATCAACCATCCTCCTCCACGCAAGCATCTCCACCAACTCAAAATGAGGATGAAGCTCAAGTTGATGAAGTAGAAGATCAAGCAAATGAGCCACCTCAAGATGATGGCAATGATCAAGGGGGAGATGCAAATGAGGAAGACAAGGAGGATGAAGAGCAAAGGCCGCCACACCCAAGAGTCCACCAAGCAATCCATTGAGATCACCCCGTCGACACCATCCTCGGCGACATTCATAAGGGGGTAACCACTAGATCTCGTGTTGCACACTTTTGCGAACATTACTCGTTTGTTTCCTCTATTGAGCCACACAGGGTAGAGGAAGCACTTCAAGATTCGGATTGGGTGGTGGCAATGCAAGAGGAACTCAACAACTTCACTAGGAATGAGGTATGGCATTTAGTTCCACGTCCTAACCAAAATGTTGTAGGAACCAAATGGGTCTTCCGCAACAAGCAAGATGAGCATGGTGTGGTGACAAGGAACAAAGCTCGACTTATGGCCAAGGGATACTCCCAAGTCGAAGGTTTGGATTTCGGTGAAACCTATGCACCCGTAGCTAGGCTTGAGTCAATTCGAATATTATTGGCCTATGCTACTTACCATGGCTTTAAGCTTTATCAAATGGACGTGAAAAGTGCCTTCCTCAATGGACCAATCAAGGAAGAGGTCTATGTTGAGCAACCTCCCGGCTTTGAAGAGAGTGAGTATCCTAACCATGTCTATAAGCTCTCTAAGGCGCTTTATGGGCTCAAGCAAGCCCCAAGAGCATGGTATGAATGCCTTAGAGATTTCCTTATTGCAAATGGCTTCAAAGTCGGAAAGGCCGATCCCACACTCTTTACTAAAACTCTTGAAAATGACTTGTTTGTATGCCAAATTTATGTTGATGATATTATATTTGGGTCTACTAATGAGTCTACATGTGAAGAGTTTAGTAGGATCATGACACAGAAGTTCGAGATGTCTATGATGGGGGAGTTGAAGTATTTTCTAGGATTCCAAGTCAAACAACTCCAAGAGGGCACCTTCATTAGCCAAACGAAGTACACTCAAGACATTCTAACCAAGTTTGGGATGAAGGATGCCAAACCCATCAAGACACCCATGGGAACTAATGGGCATCTCGACCTCGACACGGGAGGTAAGTCCGTGGATCAAAAGGTATACCGGTCGATGATAGGTTCTTTACTCTATTTATGTGCATCTCGACCGGATATTATGCTTTCCGTATGCATGTGTGCAAGATTCCAAGCCGACCCTAAGGAAGCTCACCTTACGGCCGTAAAACGAATCTTGAGATATTTGGCTTATACTCCTAAGTTTGGGCTTTGGTATCCTTGGGGATCCACATTTGATTTGATTGGTTATTCGGATGCCGATTGGGCGGGGTGTAAAATCAATAGGAAGAGCACATCGGGGACTTGCCAGTTCTTGGGAAGATCCTTGGTGTCTTGGGCTTCAAAGAAGCAAAATTCGGTCGCTCTTTCCACCGCCGAAGCCGAGTATATTGCCGCAGGCCATTGTTGCGCGCAATTGCTTTGGATGAGGCAAACCCTGCGGGACTACGGTTACAAATTAACCAAAGTTCCTTTGCTATGTGATAATGAGAGTGCAATCAAAATGGCCGACAATCCCGTCGAGCATAGCCGCACTAAACACATAGCCATTCGGTATCACTTTTTGAGGGATCACCAACAAAAGGGAGATATCGAGATTTCTTACATTAATACTAAAGATCAATTAGCCGATATCTTTACCAAGCCTCTTGATGAACAATCTTTTAACAAACTTAGGCATGAGCTCAATATTCTTGATTCGCGCAATTTCTTTTGCTAGCTTGCACATATAGCTCATTTTATATACCTTTGATCATGTCTCTTTCATATGCTATGACTAATGTGTTTTCAAGTCTATTTCAAACCAAGTCATAGGTGTATTGAAAGGGAATTGGAGTCTTCGGCGAAGACAAAGGCTTCCACTACGTAACTCATCCTTCGCCGTCGCTCCAAGCAACTCTCCGTTCAAGGGGGAGAAAACTTGAGCACCAAGCAAAAGGACTTCGTCTTTGGTATAATCTTAACTCATTTATTTATGACCAAAGGGGAACAAAGCACTTCGAGGGCTCTAATGATTCCGTTTTTGGCGATTCATGCCAAAGGGGGAGAAAGTAAGAGCCCAAAGCAAAAGGACCGCACCACCACCAATTTCAAAAACTTAACTTAAGTGTTGAATATTTTCAATTGGTATCCTATTGTGTTCAAAAGGGGAAGAAAGTAGTATTTCAAAATGATACATCAAAACCCTCTTGAACACTAAGAGGAGAATCTCATTTAGGGGGAGTTTTGTTTAGTCAAAGGAAAAGCATTTGAAACAGGGGGAGAAAATTTCAAATCTTGAAAATGCTTCTCAAAATCTTATTCATTTGCCTTTGACTATTTGCAAAAGAACTTTGAAAAGATTTACAAAAGATTTTGCAAAAACAAAACATGTGGTGCAAGCGTGGTCCAAAATGTTAAAAATGAAGAAACAATCCATGCATATCTTGTAAGCATTTATATTGGCTCAATTCCAAGCAACCTTTGCACTTACATTATGCAAACTAGTTCAATTATGCACTTCTACATTTGCTTTGGTTTGTGTTGGCATCAATCACCAAAAAGGGGGAGATTGAAAGGGAATTAGGCTTACACCTAGTTCCTATATAATTTTGGTGGTTGAATTGCCCAACACAAACAATTGGACTGACTAGTTTTGCTCTAGATTATATGTTCTACAGGTGCCAAAGGTTCATCTATAACCATACTAAATCGACTGTCCGAAATACCGTAGATTATTCCGGACAGGAGAAGCTTTTTGGAAAAACAGGCCAAGCGCGGACTGTCCGGGCCCTTGCGGCGGACCGTCCGCGACACAAGGATGTCACTCGGCCAGAACCAATGCAAAAATCGAAGTCTACACTATGGACTGTCCGGAGGAAAAGCAAAGACCGTCCGAGCCCTTGCGCGGACCGTCCGGCCTCTGGCGCGGACCGTCCGGTAGGTGAGAAACCGAAAAACCCGAAGGTGACGGGTTCGGAGAAATGAATTATAGCGGGTTCGCGGACCGTCCGGGCCAGGATCGCAGACCGTCCGCGACTGGGTCTGTCTGACATCTGACAACGCATTAAATGCAATATAGCCGTTGATATAGCCGTTACTGCTGACCGTTGCATTTTCAGCCGTTGATCTACTGGGGCGGACCGTCCGGACCTGGCACGCGGACCGTCCGCGCTCAGCAGAATGGAGCAACGGCTAGGAAGTGGTTGGTGGCTATAAATACAACCCCAACCACCTCCATTCACTTCATCCAAGCATTCCAACCTTCAACATTCAATACAAGAGCTAGCATTCCATTCCAAGACACATTCAAAGCCTCCATCTCTCCAAGTTTCACAATTGAGAAAAGAGATCATTAGTGATTAGTGACTTGAGAGAGAAAGTGATCGTGTGTTATTCGTCGCTCTTGTCGCTTGGCCTTTTTGCAATCGTGCTTTCTTGATTCTTTCATTACGATCAAGCACTCACTTGTAATCGAGGCAAGAGGCACCAATTGTGTGGTGGCCCTTGTGGGAACTTTGTGTTCCAAGTGATTGAGAAGAGAAAGCTCACTCGATCCGTGGGATCGTTTGAGAGAGGGAAGGGTTGAAAGAGACCCGGCCTTTGTGGCCTCCTCAACGGGGAGTAGGTTTGCAAGAACCGAACCTCGGTAAAACAAATCCGCGTGTCACACTCTTCATTTGCTTGCGATTTGTTTTCCACCCTCTCTCGCGGACTCGTTTCTTTATTACTAACGCTAACCCGGCTTGTAGTTGTGTTTATATTTGTAAATTTCAGTTTCGCCCTATTCACCCCCCCTCTAGGCGACTTTCAATTGGTATCAAAGCTCGGTGCTTCATTAGAGCCTAACCGCTCGAAGTGATGTCGGGAGATCACACCAAGAAGGAGATGGAGACCGGCGAAAAGCCCACTACAAGCCACGGGAGCACTTCATCGGAAGAGTCCCGCACCAAAAGGAGGGAGAAGAAGAAGAGCTCCTCCAACAAAGGGAAGGAGAAGAAAACTTCTTCTCACCACAAAGAGAAGAAGGAAAAATCTTCTTCCCACAAGCCGCATCGAAGCGGGGACAAGCAAAAGAGGATGAGGAAAGTGGTCTACTACGAGACCGACACTTCATCAACATCAACCTCCGACTCCGATGCGCCCTCCGTAACTTCTAAACGCCAAGAGCGTAAGAAGTTTAGTAAGATCCCCCTACACTATTCTCGCATTTCTAAACATGCACCTCTACTTTCCGTCCCATTAGGCAAACCACCAACTTTTGATGGTGAAGATTATGCTAGGTGGAGTGATTTAATGAGATTTCATCTAACCTCACTCCACAAAAGTATATGAGATGTTGTTGAGTTTGGTGCATAGGTACCGTCAGTAGGGGATAAAGACTATGACGAGGATGAGGTGGCCCAAATCGAGCACTTCAACTCTCAAGCGACAACAATACTCCTCGCCTCTTTGAGTAGAGAGGAGTATAACAAAGTTCAAGGGTTGAAGAGCGCCAAGGAGGTTTGGGATGTGCTCAAAACTGCGCACGAGGGAGACGAGCTCACCAAGATCACCAAGCGGGAAATGATCGAGGGGGAGCTCGGTCGGTTCCGGCTTCGCAAAGGGGAGGAGCCACAACATATGTACAACCGGCTCAAGACCTTGGTAAACCAAGTGCGCAACCTCGGGAGCGTAAAGTGGGATGACCACGAGGTGGTTAAGGTTATTCTAAGATCTCTTATTTTCCTTAACCCTACTCAAGTTCAATTAATTCATGGTAATCGTAGATATACTAAAATGACCCCCGAGGAAGTTATCGGGCATTTTGTAAGTTTTGAGTGCATGGTCGAAGGCTCAAGGAAGATCAACGAGCTTGATGATCCATCTACATCCGAAGCTCAACCCGTCGCATTCAAAGCGACGGAAGAAAAGAAGGAGGAGTCTACACCAAATCGACAACCAATAGACGCCTCCAAGCTTGACAATGAAGAAATGGCGCTAGTCATCAAGAGCTTCCGCCAAATCCTCAAACAGAGGAGGGGGAAAGACTACAAGTCCCGCTCCAAGAAGGTTTGCTACAAATGTGGTAAGCCCGGTCATTTTATTGCTAAATGTCCTATATCAAGTGACAGTGACCGAGGCAACGACAAGAAAGGGAGAAGAAAGGAGAAGAAGAGGTACTACAAGAAGAAGGGCGGAGATGCCCATGTTTGTCGGGAGTGGGATTCCGACGAAAGCTCAAGCGACTCCTCCGACGACGAGGACGCCGCCAACATCGCCGTCACCAAGGGACTTCTCTTCCCAAACGTCGGCCACAAGTGCCTCATGGCAAAGGACGGCAAAAAGAAGGTAAAATCCAAATCATCCACTAAATATGAGTCTTCTAGTGATGATAATGCTAGTGATGAGGAGGATAACTTGCGCTCTCTTTTTGCCAACCTCAACATGCAACAAAAAGAAAAACTTAATGAATTGATTAGTGCCATTCATGAAAAGGATGATCTCTTGGACACCCAAGAGGACTTCCTTATTAAAGAAAATAAGAAGCATGTTAAGGTTAAAAATGCTTATGCTCTAGAAGTAGAAAAATGTGAAAAATTATCTAGTGAGCTAAGCACTTGCCGTGAGATGATTGACAACCTTAGGAATGAAAATGCTAGTTTAAATAAGGTTGATTCACATGTTTGCAATGTTTCAATTCCCAATCCTAGAGATAATAATGATGATTTGCTTGCTAGGATTGATGAATTAAACATTTCCCTTGCTAGCCTTAGAGATGAAAATAAAAAATTGCTTGCTAAGGCTAAAGATTTTGATGTTTGCAAAATTACAATTTCCGATCTTAGAGATAAGAATGATATACTTCATGCTAAGATTGTTGAACTTAATTCTTGCAAACCCTCTACATCTACCATTGAGCATGTCACTATTTGCACTAGATGTAGAGATATTGATGTAGATGCTATTCATGATCACATGATTTTAATTAAACAACAAAATGATCATATAGCTAAATTAGATGCTAAAATTGCCGAGCACAACCTAGAAAATGAGAAATTTAAATTTGCTCGTAGCATGCTTTATAATGGGAGACGCCCTGGCATCAAGGATGGCATTGGCTTCCAAAGGGGAGACAATGTCAAACTTAATGCCCCTCCTAAAAGATTGTCCAATTTTGTTAAGGGCAAGGCTCCCATGCCTCAGGATAACGAGGGTTACATTTTATACCCTGCCGGTTATCCCGAGGACAAAATTAGAAAAATTCATTCTAGGAAGTCTCACTCTGGTTCTAACCATGCTTTTATGTATAAGAGTGAGACATCTAGCTCTAGGCAACCAACTCGTGCTAGGTTGTCTAGAAAGAAAACTCCTAGTGCATCAAATGATCAAAACATTTCCTTTAAAACTTTTGATGCATCTTATGTTTTAACTAACAAATCCGGCAAGGTAGTTGCCAAATATGTTGGGGGCAAGCACAAGGGGTCAAAGACTTGTGTTTGGGTACCCAAAGTTCTTGTGTCTAATGCCAAAGGACCAAAAACCATTTGGGTACCTAAAGTCAAGAACTAAACGTGTTTTGTAGGTTTATGCATCCGGGGGCTCAAGTTGGATACTCGACAGCGGGTGCACGAACCACATGACAGGGGAGAAGAAAATGTTCTCCTCCTATGAGAAAAACCAAGATCCCCAACGAGCTATCACATTCGGGGATGGAAATCAAGGTTTGGTCAAAGGTTTGGGTAAAATTGCTATATCTCCGGACCATTCCATTTCCAATGTTTTTCTTGTTGATTCCTTAGATTACAACTTGCTTTCTGTTTCCCAATTATGTCAAATGGGCTACAACTGTCTATTCACTGATATAGGTGTCACTGTCTTTAGAAGAAGTGATGATTCAATAGCATTTAAAGGAGTGTTAGAAGGGTCAGCTATACTTGGTAGATTTTGATAGAGCTGAACTCGACACTTGCTTAATTGCTAAGACTAACATGGGTTGGCTCTGGCACCGCCGACTAGCTCATGTTGGGATGAAGAATCTTCATAAGCTTCTAAAGGGAGAACACATTTTAGGACTAACAAATGTTCATTTTGAGAAAGATAGGATTTGTAGCGCATGCCAAGCAGGAAAGCAAGTTGGCTCTCATCATCCGCATAAGAACATAATGACGACCGACAGGCCACTGGAGCTCCTGCACATGGATCTATTCGGCCCAATAGCCTACATAAGCATCGGCGGGAGTAAGTACTGTCTAGTTATTGTGGATGATTATTCTCGCTTCACTTGGGTATTCTTTTTACAGGAAAAATCTCAAACCCAAGAAACCTTAAAGGGATTCTTGAGACGGGCTCAAAATGAGTTCGGCTTAAGGATCAAGAAAATTAGAAGCGACAACGGGACGGAGTTCAAGAACTCTCAAATCGAAGGCTTCCTTAAGGAGGAGGGAATCAGGCATGAGTTCTCTTCTCTCTACACACCTCAACAAAATGGTGTAGTGGAGAGGAAGAATAGAACTCTATTGGACATGGCAAGGACCATGCTTGATGAGTACAAGACTTCAGATCGGTTTTGGGCCGAGGCGGTCAACACCGCTTGCTACGCCATCAACCGGTTATATCTTCACCGAATCCTCAAGAAGACATCGTATGAACTCCTAACCGGTAAAAAGCCCAACATTTCATATTTTAGAGTCTTTGGTAGCAAATGCTTTATTCTAGTTAAAAGAGGTAGAAAATCTAAATTTGCTCCTAAGACTGTAGAAGGCTTTTTACTTGGTTATGACTCAAACACAAGGGCATATAGGGTCTTTAACAAGTCCACCGGACTAGTTGAAGTCTCATGTGACGTTGTGTTTGATGAAACTAACGGCTCTCAAGTAGAGCATGTTGATCTTGATGAGATAGGTGATGACGAGGCTCCGTGCATCGCGTTAAGGAACATGTCCATCGGGGATGTGTGTCCTAAGGAATCCAAAGAGCCTCCAAACACACAAGATCAACCATCCTCCTCCACGCAAGCATCTCCACCAACTCAAAATGAGGATGAAGCTCAAGTTGATGAAGTAGAAGATCAAGCAAATGAGCCACCTCAAGATGATGGCAATGATCAAGGGGGAGATGCAAATGAGGAAGACAAGGAGGATGAAGAGCAAAGGCCGCCACACCCAAGAGTCCACCAAGCAATCCAACGAGATCACCCCGTCGACACCATCCTCGGCGACATTCATAAGGGGGTAACCACTAGATCTCGTGTTGCACACTTTTGCGAACATTACTCGTTTGTTTCCTCTATTGAGCCACATAGGGTAGAGGAAGCACTTCAAGATTCGGATTGGGTGGTGGCAATGCAAGAGGAACTCAACAACTTCACTAGGAATGAGGTATGGCATTTAGTTCCACGTCCTAACCAAAATGTTGTAGGAACCAAATGGGTCTTCCGCAACAAGCAAGATGAGCATGGTGTGGTGACAAGGAACAAAGCTTGACTTGTGGCCAAGGGATACTCCCAAGTCGAAGGTTTGGATTTCGGTGAAACCTATGCACCCGTAGCTAGGCTTGAGTCAATTCGAATATTATTGGCCTATGCTACTTACCATGGCTTTAAGCTTTATCAAATAGACGTGAAAAGTGCCTTCCTCAATGGACCAATCAAGGAAGAGGTCTATGTTGAGCAACCTCCCGGCTTTGAAGACAGTGAGTATCCTAACCATGTCTATAAGCTCTCTAAGGCGCTTTATGGGCTCAAGCAAGCCCCAAGAGCATGGTATGAATGCCTTAGAGATTTCCTTATTGCAAATGGCTTCAAAGTCGGAAAGGCCGATCCCACACTCTTTACTAAAACTCTTGAAAATGACTTGTTTGTATGCCAAATTTATGTTGATGATATTATATTTGGGTCTACTAATGAGTCTACATGTGAAGAGTTTAGTAGGATCATGACACAGAAGTTCGAGATGTCTATGATGGGGGAGTTGAAGTATTTTCTAGGATTCCAAGTCAAACAACTCCAAGAGGGCACCTTCATCAGCCAAACGAAGTACACTCAAGACATTCTAACCAAGTTTGGGATGAAGGATGCCAAACCCATCAAGACACCCATGGGAACTAATGGGCATCTCGACCTCGACACGGGAGGTAAGTCCGTGGATCAAAAGGTATACCGGTCGATGATAGGTTCTTTACTCTATTTATGTGCATCTCGACCGGATATTATGCTTTTCGTATGCATGTGTGCAAGATTCCAAGCCGACCCTAAGGAAGCTCACCTTACGGCCGTAAAACGAATCTTGAGATATTTGGCTTATACTCCTAAGTTTGGGCTTTGGTATCCTTGGGGATCCACATTTGATTTGATTGGTTATTTGGATGCCGATTGGGCGGGGTGTAAAATCAATAGGAAGAGCACATCGGGGACTTGCCAGTTCTTGGGAAGATCCTTGGTGTCTTGGGCTTCAAAGAAGCAAAATTCGGTCGCTCTTTCCACCGCCGAAGCCGAGTATATTGCCGCAGGCCATTGTTGCGCGCAATTGCTTTGGATGAGGCAAACCCTGCGGGACTACGGTTACAAATTAACCAAAATTCCTTTGCTATGTGATAATGAGAGTGCAATCAAAATGGCCGACAATCCCGTCGAGCATAGCCGCACTAAACACATAGCCATTCGGTATCACTTTTTGAGGGATCACCAACAAAAGGGAGATATCGAGATTTCTTACATTAATACTAAAGATCAATTAGCCGATATCTTTACCAAGCCTCTTGATGAACAATCTTTTAACAAACTTAGGCATGAGCTCAATATTCTTGATTCGCGCAATTTCTTTTGCTAGCTTGCACATATAGCTCATTTTATATACCTTTGATCATGTCTCTTTCATATGCTATGACTAATGTGTTTTCAAGTCTATTTCAAACCAAGTCATAGGTGTATTGAAAGGGAATTGGAGTCTACGGCGAAGACAAAGGCTTCCACTACGTAACTCATCCTTCGCCGTCGCTCCAAGCAACTCTCCGTTCAAGGGGGAGAAAACTTGAGCACCAAGCAAAAGGACTTCGTCTTTGGTATAATCTTAACTCATTTATTTATGACCAAAGGGGAAGAAAGCACTTCGAGGGCTCTAATGATTCCGTTTTTGGAGATTCATGCCAAAGGGGGAGAAAGTAAGAGCCCAAAGCAAAAGGACCGCACCACCACCAATTTCAAAAACTTAACTTAAGTGTTGAATATTTTCAATTGGTATCCTATTGTGTTCAAAAGGGGGAGAAAGTAGTATTTCAAAATGATACATCAAAACCCTCTTGAACACTAAGAGGAGAATCTCATTTAGGGGGAGTTTTGTTTAGTCAAAGGAAAAGCATTTGAAACAGGGGGAGAAAATTTCAAATCTTGAAAATGCTTCTCAAAATCTTATTCATTTGCCTTTGACTATTTGCAAAAGAACTTTGAAAAGATTTACAAAAGATTTTGCAAAAACAAAACATGTGGTGCAAGCGTGGTCCAAAATGTTAAAAATGAAGAAACAATCCATGCATATCTTGTAAGCATTTATATTGGCTCAATTCCAAGCAACCTTTGCACTTACATTATGCAAACTAGTTCAATTATGCACTTCTACATTTGCTTTGGTTTGTGTTGGCATCAATCACCAAAAAGGGGGAGATTGAAAGGGAATTAGGCTTACACCTAGTTCCTATATAATTTTGGTGGTTGAATTGCCCAACACAAACAATTGGACTGACTAGTTTTGCTCTAGATTATATGTTCTACAGGTGCCAAAGGTTCATCTATAACCATACTAAATCGACTGTCCGAAATACCGTAGATTATTCCGGACAGGAGAAGCTTTTTGGAAAAACAGGCCAAGCGCGGACTGTCCGGGCCCTTGCGGCGGACCGTCCGCGACACAAGGATGTCACTCGGCCAGAACCAATGCAAAAATCGAAGTCTACACTATGGACTGTCCGGAGGAAAAGCAAAGACCGTCCGAGCCCTTGCGCGGACCGTCCGGCCTCTGGCGCGGACCGTCCGGTAGGTGAGAAACCGAAAAACCCGAAGGTGACGGGTTCGGAGAAATGAATTATAGCGGGTTCGCGGACCGTCCGGGCCAGGATCGCGGACCGTCCGCGACTGGGTCTGTCTGACATCTGACAATGCATTAAATGCAATATAGCTGTTGATATAGCCGTTACTGCTGACCGTTGCATTTTCAGCCGTTGATCTACTGGGGCGGACCGTCCGGACCTGGCACGCGGACCGTCCGCGCTCAGCAGAATGGAGCAACGGCTAGGAAGTGGTTGGTGGCTATAAATACAACCCCAACCACCTCCATTCACTTCATCCAAGCATTCCAACCTTCAACATTCAATACAAGAGCTAGCATTCCATTCCAAGACACATTCAAAGCCTCCATCTCTCCAAGTTTCACAATTGAGAAAAGAGATCATTAGTGATTAGTGACTTGAGAGAGAAAGTGATCCGTGTGTTATTCGTCGCTCTTGTCGCTTGGCCTTTTTGCAATCGTGCTTTCTTGATTCTTTCATTACGATCAAGCACTCACTTGTAATCGAGGCAAGAGGCACCAATTGTGTGGTGGCCCTTGTGGGAACTTTGTGTTCCAAGTGATTGAGAAGAGAAAGCTCACTCGATCCGTGGGATCGTTTGAGAGAGGGAAGGGTTGAAAGAGACCCGGCCTTTGTGGCCTCCTCAACGGGGAGTAGGTTTGCAAGAACCGAACCTCGGTAAAACAAATCCGCGTGTCACACTCTTCATTTGCTTGCGATTTGTTTTCCACCCTCTCTCGCGGACTCGTTTCTTTATTACTAACGCTAACCCGGCTTGTAGTTGTGTTTATATTTGTAAATTTCAGTTTCGCCCTATTCACCCCCCCTCTAGGCGACTTTCAATTGGTATCAAAGCTCGGTGCTTCATTAGAGCCTAACCGCTCGAAGTGATGTCGGGAGATCACGCCAAGAAGGAGATGGAGACCGGCGAAAAGCCCACTACAAGCCACGGGAGCACTTCATCGGAAGAGTCCCGCACCAAAAGGAGGGAGAAGAAGAAGAGCTCCTCCAACAAAGGGAAGGAGAAGAAATCTTCTTCTCACCACAAAGAGAAGAAGGAAAAATCTTCTTCCCACAAGCCGCATTGAAGCGGGGACAAGCAAAAGTGGATGAGGAAAGTGGTCTACTACGAGACCGACACTTCATCAACATCAACCTCCGACTCCGATGCGCCCTCCGTAACTTCTAAACGCCAAGAGCGTAAGAAGTTTAGTAAGATCCCCCTACACTATTCTCGCATTTCTAAACATGCACCTCTACTTTCCGTCCCATTAGGCAAACCACCAACTTTTGATGGTGAAGATTATGCTAGGTGGAGTGATTTAATGAGATTTCATCTAACCTCACTCCACAAAAGTATATGAGATGTTGTTGAGTTTGGTGCACAGGTACCGTCAGTAGGGGATAAAGACTATGACGAGGATGAGGTGGCCCAAATCGAGCACTTCAACTCTCAAGCGACAACAATACTCCTCGCCTCTTTGAGTAGAGAGGAGTATAACAAAGTTCAAGGGTTGAAGAGCGCCAAGGAGGTTTGGGATGTGCTCAAAACCGCGCACGAGGGAGACGAGCTCACCAAGATCACCAAGCGGGAAACGATCGAGGGGGAGCTCGGTCGGTTCCGGCTTCGCAAAGGGGAGGAGCCACAACATATGTACAACCGGCTCAAGACCTTGGTGAACCAAGTGCGCAACCTCGGGAGCGTAAAGTGGGATGACCACGAGGTGGTTAAGGTTATTCTAAGATCTCTTATTTTCCTTAACCCTACTCAAGTTCAATTAATTCATGGTAATCGTAGATATACTAAAATGACCCCCGAGGAAGTTATCGGGCATTTTGTAAGTTTTGAGTGCATGGTCGAAGGCTCAAGGAAGATCAACGAGCTTGATGATCCATCTACATCCGAAGCTCAACCCGTCGCATTCAAAGCGACGGAAGAAAAGAAGGAGGAGTCTACACCAAATCGACAACCAATAGACGCCTCCAAGCTTGACAATGAAGAAATGGCGCTAGTCATCAAGAGCTTCCGCCAAATCCTCAAACAGAGGAGGGGGAAAGACTACAAGTCCCGCTCCAAGAAGGTTTGCTACAAATGTGGTAAGCCCGGTCATTTTATTGCTAAATGTCCTATATCAAGTGACAGTGACCGAGGCAACGACAAGAAAGGGAGAAGAAAGGAGAAGAAGAGGTACTACAAGAAGAAGGGCGGAGATGCCCATGTTTGTCGGGAGTGGGATTCCGACGAAAGCTCAAGCGACTCCTCCGACGACGAGGACGCCGCCAACATCGCCGTCACCAAGGGACTTCTCTTCCCAAACGTCGGCCACAAGTGCCTCATGGCAAAGGACGGCAAAAAGAAGGTAAAATCCAAATCATCCACTAAATATGAGTCTTCTAGTGATGATAATGCTAGTGATGAGGAGGATAACTTGCGCTCTCTTTTTGCCAACCTCAACATGCAACAAAAAGAAAAACTTAATGAATTGATTAGTGCCATTCATGAAAAGGATGATCTCTTGGACACCCAAGAGGACTTCCTTATTAAAGAAAATAAGAAGCATGTTAAGGTTAAAAATGCTTATGCTCTAGAAGTAGAAAAATGTGAAAAATTATCTAGTGAGCTAAGCACTTGCCGTGAGATGATTGACAACCTTAGGAATGAAAATGCTAGTTTAAATAAGGTTGATTCACATGTTTGCAATGTTTCAATTCCCAATCCTAGAGATAATAATGATGATTTGCTTGCTAGGATTGATGAATTAAACATTTCCCTTGCTAGCCTTAGAGATGAAAATAAAAAATTGCTTGCTAAGGCTAAAGATTTTGATGTTTGCAAAATTACAATTTCCGATCTTAGAGATAAGAATGATATACTTCATGCTAAGATTGTTGAACTTAATTCTTGCAAACCCTCTACATCTACCATTGAGCATGTCACTATTTGCACTAGATGTAGAGATATTGATGTAGATGCTATTCATGATCACATGATTTTAATTAAACAACAAAATGATCATATAGCTAAATTAGATGCTAAAATTGCCGAGCACAACCTAGAAAATGAGAAATTTAAATTTGCTCGTAGCATGCTTTATAATGGGAGACGCCCTGGCATCAAGGATGGCATTGGCTTCCAAAGGGGAGACAATGTCAAACTTAATGCCCCTCCTAAAAGATTGTCCAATTTTGTTAAGGGCAAGGCTCCCATGCCTCAGGATAACGAGGGTTACATTTTATACCCTGCCGGTTATCCCGAGGACAAAATTAGAAAAATTCATTCTAGGAAGTCTCACTCTGGTTCTAACCATGCTTTTATGTATAAGAGTGAGACATCTAGCTCTAGGCAACCAACCCGTGCTAGGTTGTCTAGAAAGAAAACTCCTAGTGCATCAAATGATCAAAACATTTCCTTTAAAACTTTTGATGCATCTTATGTTTTAACTAACAAATCCGGCAAGGTAGTTGCCAAATATGTTGGGGGCAAGCACAAGGGGTCAAAGACTTGTGTTTGGGTACCCAAAGTTCTTGTGTCTAATGCCAAAGGACCCAAAACCATTTGGGTACCTAAAGTCAAGAACTAAACGTGTTTTGTAGGTTTATGCATCCGGGGGCTCAAGTTGGATACTCGACAGCGGGTGCACGAACCACATGACAGGGGAGAAGAAAATGTTCTCCTCCTATGAGAAAAACCAAGATCCCCAACGAGCTATCACATTCGGGGATGGAAATCAAGGTTTGGTCAAAGGTTTGGGTAAAATTGCTATATCTCCGGACCATTCCAATTCCAATGTTTTTCTTGTTGATTCCTTAGATTACAACTTGCTTTCTGTTTCCCAATTATGTCAAATGGGCTACAACTGTCTATTCACTGATATAGGTGTCACTGTCTTTAGAAGAAGTGATGATTCAATAGCATTTAAAGGAGTGTTAGAAGGGTCAGCTATACTTGGTAGATTTTGATAGAGCTGAACTCGACACTTGCTTAATTGCTAAGACTAACATGGGTTGGCTCTGGCACCGCCGACTAGCTCATGTTGGGATGAAGAATCTTCATAAGCTTCTAAAGGGAGAACACATTTTAGGACTAACAAATGTTCATTTTGAGAAAGATAGGATTTGTAGCGCATGCCAAGCAGGAAAGCAAGTTGGCTCTCATCATCCGCATAAGAACATAATGACGACCGACAGGCCACTGGAGCTCCTGCACATGGATCTATTCAGCCCAATAGCCTACATAAGCATCGGCGGGAGTAAGTACTGTCTAGTTATTGTGGATGATTATTCTCACTTCACTTGGGTATTCTTTTTACAAGAAAAATCTCAAACCCAAGAAACCTTAAAGGGATTCTTGAGACGGGCTCAAAATGAGTTCGGCTTAAGGATCAAGAAAATTAGAAGCGACAACGGGACGGAGTTCAAGAACTCTCAAATCGAAGGCTTCCTTGAGGAGGAGGGAATCAGGCATGAGTTCTCCTCTCCCTACACACCTCAACAAAATGGTGTAGTGGAGAGGAAGAATAGAACTCTATTGGACATGGCAAGGACCATGCTTGATGAGTACAAGACTTCAGATCGGTTTTGGGCCGAGGCGGTCAACACCGCTTGCTACGCCATCAACCGGTTATATCTTCACCGAATCCTCAAGAAGACATCGTATGAACTCCTAACTGGTAAAAAGCCCAACATTTCATATTTTAGAGTCTTTGGTAGCAAATGCTTTATTCTAGTTAAAAGAGGTAGAAAATCTAAATTTGCTCCTAAGACTGTAGAAGGCTTTTTACTTGGTTATGACTCAAACACAAGGGCATATAGGGTCTTTAACAAGTCCACCGGACTAGTTGAAGTCTCATGTGACGTTGTGTTTGATGAAACTAACGGCTCTCAAGTAGAGCATGTTGATCTTGATGAGATAGGTGATGACGAGGCTCCGTGCATCACGTTAAGGAACATGTCCATCGGGGATGTGTGTCCTGAGGAATCCAAAGAGCCTCCAAACACACAAGATCAACCATCCTCCTCCACGCAAGCATCTCCACCAACTCAAAATGAGGATGAAGCTCAAGTTGATGAAGTAGAAGATCAAGCAAATGAGCCACCTCAAGATGATGGCAATGATCAAGGGGGAGATGCAAATGAGGAAGACAAGGAGGATGAAGAGCAAAGGCCGCCACACCCAAGAGTCCACCAAGCAATCCAACGAGATCACCCCGTCGACACCATCCTCGGCGACATTCATAAGGGGGTAACCACTAGATCTCGTGTTGCACACTTTTGCGAACATTACTCGTTTGTTTCCTCTATTGAGCCACATAGGGTAGAGGAAGCACTTCAAGATTCGGATTGGGTGGTGGCAATGCAAGAGGAACTCAACAACTTCACTAGGAATGAGGTATGGCATTTAGTTCCACGTCCTAACCAAAATGTTGTAGGAACCAAATGGGTCTTCCGCAACAAGCAAGATGAGCATGGTGTGGTGACAAGGAACAAAGCTCGACTTGTGGCCAAGGGATACTCCCAAGTCGAAGGTTTGGATTTCGGTGAAACCTATGCACCCGTAGCTAGGCTTGAGTCAATTCGAATATTATTGGCCTATGCTACTTACCATGGCTTTAAGCTTTATCAAATGGACGTGAAAAGTGCCTTCCTCAATGGACCAGTCAAGGAAGAGGTCTATGTTGAGCAACCTCCCGGCTTTGAAGACAGTGAGTATCCTAACCATGTCTATAAGCTCTCTAAGGCGCTTTATGGGCTCAAGCAAGCCCCAAGAGCATGGTATGAATGCCTTAGAGATTTCCTTATTGCAAATGGCTTCAAAGTCGGAAAGGCCGATCCCACACTCTTTACTAAAACTCTTGAAAATGACTTGTTTGTATGCCAAATTTATGTTGATGATATTATATTTGGGTCTACTAATGAGTCTACATGTGAAGAGTTTAGTAGGATCATGACACAGAAGTTCGAGATGTCTATGATGGGGGAGTTGAAGTATTTTCTAGGATTCCAAGTCAAACAACTCCAAGAGGGCACCTTCATCAGCCAAACGAAGTACACTCAAGACATTCTAACCAAGTTTGGGATGAAGGATGCCAAACCCATCAAGACACCCATGGGAACTAATGGGCATCTCGACCTCGACACGGGAGGTAAGTCCGTGGATCAAAAGGTATACCGGTCGATGATAGGTTCTTTACTCTATTTATGTGCATCTCGACCGGATATTATGCTTTCCGTATGCATGTGTGCAAGATTCCAAGCCGACCCTAAGGAAGCTCACCTTACGGCCGTAAAACGAATCTTTAGATATTTGGCTTATACTCCTAAGTTTGGGCTTTGGTATCCTTGGGGATCCACATTTGATTTGATTGGTTATTTGGATGCCGATTGGGCGGGGTGTAAAATCAATAGGAAGAGCACATCGGGGACTTGCCAGTTCTTGGGAAGATCCTTGGTGTCTTGGGCTTCAAAGAAGCAAAATTCGGTCGCTCTTTCCACCGCCGAAGCCGAGTATATTGCCGCAGGCCATTGTTGCGCGCAATTGCTTTGGATGAGGCAAACCCTGCGGGACTACGGTTACAAATTAACCAAAGTTCCTTTGCTATGTGATAATGAGAGTGCAATCAAAATGGCCGCAATCCCGTCGAGCATAGCCGCACTAAACACATAGCCATTCGGTATCACTTTTTGAGGGATCACCAACAAAAGGGAGATATCGAGATTTCTTACATTAATACTAAAGATCAATTAGCCGATATCTTTACCAAGCCTCTTGATGAACAATCTTTTAACAAACTTAGGCATGAGCTCAATATTCTTGATTCGCGCAATTTCTTTTGCTAGCTTGCACATATAGCTCATTTTATATACCTTTGATCATGTCTCTTTCATATGCTATGACTAATGTGTTTTCAAGTCTATTTCAAACCAAGTCATAGGTGTATTGAAAGGGAATTGGAGTCTACGGCGAAGACAAAGGCTTCCACTACGTAACTCATCCTTCGCCATCGCTCCAAGCAACTCTCCGTTCAAGGGGGAGAAAACTTGAGCACCAAGCAAAAGGACTTCGTCTTTGGTATAATCTTAACTCATTTATTTATGACCAAAGGGGAAGAAAGCACTTCGAGGGCTCTAATGATTCCGTTTTTGGCGATTCATGCCAAAGGGGGAGAAAGTAAGAGCCCAAAGCAAAAGGACCGCACCACCACCAATTTCAAAAACTTAACTTAAGTGTTGAATATTTTCAATTGGTATCCTATTGTGTTCAAAAGGGGGAGAAAGTAGTATTTCAAAATGATACATCAAAACCCTCTTGAACACTAAGAGGAGAATCTCATTTAGGGGGAGTTTTGTTTAGTCAAAGGAAAAGCATTTGAAACAGGGGGAGAAAATTTCAAATCTTGAAAATGCTTCTCAAAATCTTATTCATTTGCCTTTGACTATTTGCAAAAGAACTTTGAAAAGATTTACAAAAGATTTTGCAAAAACAAAACATGTGGTGCAAGCGTGGTCCAAAATGTTAAAAATGAAGAAACAATCCATGCATATCTTGTAAGCATTTATATTGGCTCAATTCCAAGCAACCTTTGCACTTACATTATGCAAACTAGTTCAATTATGCACTTCTACATTTGCTTTGGTTTGTGTTGGCATCAATCACCAAAAAGGGGGAGATTGAAAGGGAATTAGGCTTACACCTAGTTCCTATATAATTTTGGTGGTTGAATTGCCCAACACAAACAATTGGACTGACTAGTTTTGCTCTAGATTATATGTTCTACAAGTGCCAAAGGTTCATCTATAACCGTACTAAATCGACTGTCCGAAATACCGTAGATTATTCCGGACAGGAGAAGCTTTTTGGAAAAACAGGCCAAGCGCGGACTGTCCGGGCCCTTGCGGCGGACCGTCCACGACACAAGGATGTCACTCGGCCAGAACCAATGCAAAAATCGAAGTCTACACTATGGACTGTCCGGAGGAAAAGCAAAGACCGTCCGAACCCTAAACCCTAAACCAAGAAATGGTCTCCACCAGAAATCCAAGAATGTGATCTATGGCAAGGAAACATATGTGGGGTGAGGTGTATGAGCGTCTGGTCTATGATCAATGGCCACACAACCCCCATTTTTGTCGAAAATAGCCATGAACGACCATTTTCAATAATACCGAAGGCTAACACCTACGGATTTTTGACCAAGAAATGGTCTCCACCAGAAATCCAAGAATGTGATCTATAGCAAGGAAACATATGTGGAGTGAGGTGTACGATCCTCTGGTCGATGATCAATGGCCACACAACCCCCATTTTTGTCGAAAATAACCATGAATGACCATTTTCAAAAATACCGAAGGCTAACACGTTCGGATTTTTGACCAAGAAATGGTCTCCACCAGAAATCCAAGAATGTGATCTATGGCAAGGAAACATATGTGGGGTGAGGTGTATGAGCGTCTGGTCGATGATCAATGGCCACACAACCCCCATTTTTGTCGAAAATAGCCATGAACGACCATTTTCAATAATATCGAAGGCTAAGACCTACGGATTTTTGACCAAGAAATGGTCTCCACCAGAAATCCAAGAATGTGATCTATGGCAAGGAAACATATGTGGGGTGAGGTTTATGAGCCTCTAGTCGATGATAAATAGCCACACAACCCCCATTTTTTATGAAAATAGCCATGAGCGACCATTTTCAATAATACCGAAGGCTAACACCTACGGATTTTTGACCAAGAAATGGTCTCCACCAGAAATCCAAGAATGTGATCTATGGCAAGGAAACATATGTGGGGTGAGGTGTATGAGCCTCTGGTCGATGATCAATGGCCACACAACCCCCATTTTTGTCGAAAATAGCCATGAACGACCATTTTCAATAATATCGAAGGCTAACACCTACGGATTTTTGACCAAGAAATGGTCTCCACCAGAAATCCAAGAATGTGATCTACGACAAGGAAACATATGTGGGGTGAGGTGTATGAGCCTCTGGTCGACGATCAATGGCCACACAACCCCCATTTTGCCAAAAATAGCCACACAACCCCCATTTTTGTCGAAAATAGCCATGAACGACCATTTTCAATAATACCGAAGGCTAACACCTACGGATTTTTGACCAAGAAATGGTCTCCACCAGAAATCCAAGAATGTGATCTATGGCAAGGAAACATATGTGGGGTGAGGTGTATGAGCCTCTGGTCGACGATCAATGTCCACACAACCCTAATTTTTGTCGAAAATAGCCATGAATGACCATTTTCAATGACACTGAAGGCTAACACCTACGAATTTTTGACCAAGAAATGGTCTCCACCAGAAATCCAAGAATGTGATCTATGGCAAGGAAACATATGTGGGGTGAGGTGTATGAGCCTCTGGTCGATGATAAATGGCCACACAACCCCCATTTTTTATGAAAATAGCCATGAGCGACCTTGAAAATAGCCATGAGCGACCATTTTCAATAATACTAGAGGCTAACACGTACGGATTTTTGACCAAGAAATGGTCTCCACCAGAAATCCAAGAATGTGATCTATGGCAAGGAAACATATGTGGGGTGAGGTGTATGAGCCTCTGGTCGATGATCAATGGCCTCACAACCCCCATTTTTGTCGAAAATAGCCATGAACGACCATTTTTCAATGACACTGAAGGCTAACACCTACGGATTTTTGCCCAAGAAATGGTCACCACCAAAAATCCAAGAATGTGATCTATGGCAAGGAAACATATGTGTAGTGAGGTGTATGAGCCTCTGGTCGATGATAAATGGCCACACAACCCCCATTTTTTATGAAAATAGCCATGAATGACCATTTTCAATAATACCGAAGGCTAACACCTACGGATTTTTGACCAAGAAATGGTCTCCACCAGAAATCCAAGAATGTGATCTATGGCAAGGAAACATATGTGGGGTGAGGTGTATGAGCCTCTGGTCGATGATCAATGGCCACACAACCCCCATTTTTGTCGAAAATAGCCATGAATGAAGGTGTATGAGCCTCTAGTCGATGATCAATGGCCACACAACCCCCATTTTTGTCGAAAATAGCCATGAACGACCATTTTCAATAATACTGAAGGCTAACACCTACGGATTTTTGACCAAGAAATGGTCTCCACCAGAAATCCAAGAATGTGATCTATGGCAAGGAAACATATGTGGGGTGAGGTGTATGAGCCTCTGGTCGACGATCAATGGCCACACAACCCCCATTTTTGTCAAAAATAGCCATGAACGACCATTTTCAATAATATCGAAGGCTAACACCTACGGATTTTTGACCAAGAAATGGTCTCCACCAGAAATCCAAGAATGTGATCTACGACAAGGAAACATATGTGGGGTGAGGTGTATGAGTGTCTGGTCGATGATCAATGGCCACACAACCCCCATTTTTGTCGAAAATAGCCATGAACGACCATTTTCAATAATACCGAAGGCTAACACCTACAGATTTTTGACCAAGAAATGGTCTCCACCAGAAATCCAAGAATGTGATCTATGGCAAGGAAACATATGTGGGGTGAGGTGTATGAGCGTCTGGTCGATGATCAATGGCCACACAACCCCCATTTTTGTCGAAAATAGCCATGAACGACCATTTTCAATAATACCGAAGGCTAACACCTACGGATTTTTGACCAAGAAATGGTCTCCACCAGAAATCCAAGAATGTGATCTATGGCAAGGAAACTTATGTGGGTGAGGTGTATGAGCCTCTGGTCGATGATCAATGGCCACAAAACCCCCATTTTTGTCGAAAATAGCCATGAACGACCATTTTCAATAATATCGAAGGCTTACACCTACGAATTTTTGACCAAGAAATGGTCTCCACCAGAAATCCAAGAATGTGATCTATGGCAAGGAAACATATGTGGGGTGAGGTATATGAGCCTCTGGTCGATGATCAATGGCCACACAACCCCCATTTTTGTCGAAAATAGCCATGAACGACCATTTTCAATAATACCGAAGGCTAACACCTACGGATCTTTGACCAAGAAATGGGGGTTGTGTGGCCATTGATCATCGACCAAAGGCTCATACACCTCACCCCACATATGTTTCCTTGCCATAGATCACATTCTTGGATTTCTGGTGGAGACCATTTCTTGGTCAAAAATCCGTAAGTGTTAGCCTTCGGTATTATTGAAAATGGTCGTTCATGGCTATTTTCGACAAAAATGGGGGTTGTGTGGCCATTGATCATCGACCAGACGCTCATACACCTCACCCCACATATGTTTCCTTGCCATAGATCACATTCCTGGATTTCTGGTGGAGACCATTTCTTGGTCAAAAATCCGAACGTGTTAGCCTTCGGTATTTTTGAACATGGTCATTGATGGCTATTTTCGACAAAAATGGGGGTTGTGTGGCCATTGATCATCGACCAGAGGATCGTACACCTCACTCCACATATGTTTCCTTGCCATAGATCACATTCTTGGATTTCTGGTGGAGACCATTTCTTGGTCAAAAATCCGTAGGTCTTAGCCTCTAGTATTATTGAAAATGGTCGTTCATGGCTATTTTCGACAAAAATGGGGGTTGTGTGGCCATTGATCATCGACCAGACGCTCATACACCTCACCCCACATATGTTTCCTTGCCATAGATCACATTCTTGGATTTCTGGTGGAGACCATTTCTTGGTCTAAAATCCGTAGGTGTTAGCCTCTAGTATTATTGAAAATGGTCGCTCATGGCTATTTTCATAAAAAATGGGGGTTGTGTGGCCATTGATCGTCGACCAGAGGCTCATACACCTCACCCCACATATGTTTCCTTGCCATAGATCACATTCTTGGATTTCTTGTGGAGACCATTTCTTGGTCAAAAATCCGTAGGTGTTAGCCTTCGATATTATTGAAAATGGTCGTTCATGGCTATTTTCGACAAAAATGGGGGTTGTGTGGCCATAGATCATCGACCAGAGGCTCATACACCTCACCCCACATATGTTTCCTTGCCATAGATCACATTCTTGGATTTCTGGTGGAGACCATTTCTTGGTCAAAAATCCGTAGGTGTTAGCCTTCGGTATTATTGAAAATGGTCGTTCATGGCTATTTTCGACAAAAATGGGGGTTGTGTGGCCATTGATCATCGACCAGAGGCTCATACACCTCACCCCACATATGTTTCCTTGCCATAGATCACATTCTTGGATTTCTGGTGGAGACCATTTCTTGGTCAAAAATTCGTAGGTGTTAGCCTCTAGTATTATTGAAAATGGTCGCTCATGGCTATTTTCAAGGTCGCTTATGGCTATTTTCATAAAAAATGGGGGTTGTGTGGCCATTGATCGTCGACCATAGGCTCATACACCTCACCCCACATATGTTTCCTTGCCATAGATCACATTCTTGGATTTCTGGTGGAGACCATTTCTTGGTCAAAAATCCGTAGGTCTTAGCCTCTAATATTATTGAAAATGGTCGCTCATGGCAATTTTCGGCAAAATGGGGGTTGTGTGGCCATTGATCGTCGACCAGAGGCTCATACACCTCACCCCACATATGTTTCCTTGCCATAGATTACATTCTTGGATTTCTGGTGGAGACCATTTCTTGGTCAAAAATCCGTAGGTGTTAGCCTTCGGTATTATTGAAAATGGTCGTTCATGGCTATTTTCGACAAAAATGGGGGTTGTGTGGCCATTGATCATCGACCAGACGCTCATACACCTCACCCCACATATGTTTCCTTGTCGTAGATCACATTCTTGGATTTCTGGTGGAGACCATTTCTTGGTCAAAAATCAGTAGGTGTTAGCCTTCGATATTATTGAAAATGGTCGTTCATGGCTATTTTTGACAAAAATGGGGGCTGTGTGGCCATTGATCGTCGACCAGAGGCTCATACACCTCACCCCACATATGTTTCCTTGCCATAGATCACATTCTTGGATTTCTGGTGGAGACCATTTCTTGGTCAAAAATCCGTAGGTGTTAGCCTTCGGTATTATTGTAAATGGTCATTCATGGCTATTTTCGACAAAAATGGGGGTTGTGTGGCCATTGATCGTCGACCTGAGGCTCATACACCTCACCCCACATATGTTTCCTTGCCATAGATTACATTCTTGGATTTCTGGTGGAGACCATTTCTTGGTTAAAAACTCGTACGTGTTAGCCTTCGGTATTATTGAAAATGGTCGTTCATGGCTATTTTCGGCAAAATGGGGGTTGTGTGGCCATTGATCGTCGACCAGAGGCTCATACACCTCACCCCACATATGTTTCCTTGTCGTAGATCACATTCTTGGATTTCTGGTGGGGACCATTTCTTGGTCAAAAATCCGTAGGTGTTAGCCTTCGATATTATTGAAAATGGTCGTTCATGGCTATTTTCGACAAAAATGGGGGTTGTGTGGCCATTGATCGTCGACCAGAGGCTCATACACCTCACCCCACATATGTTTCCTTGCCATAGATCACATTCTTGGATTTCTGGTGGAGACCATTTCTTGGTCAAAAATCCGTAGGTCTTAGCCTCTAGTATTATTGAAAATGGTCGCTCATGGCTATTTTCATAAAAAATGGGGGTTGTGTGGCCATTTATCATCGACTAGAGGCTCATAAACCTCACCCCACATATGTTTCCTTGCCATAGATTACATTCTTGGATTTCTAGTGGAGACCATTTCTTGGTCAAAAATCCGTAGGTGTTAGCCTTCGGTATTATTGAAAATGGTCGTTCATGGCTATTTTCGACACCCACATATGTTTCCTTGCCATAGATCACATTCTTGGATTTCTGGTGGAGACCATTTCTTGGTCTAAAATCCGTAGGTGTTAGCCTCTAGTATTATTGAAAATGGTCGCTCATGGCTATTTTCAAGGTCGCTCATGGCTATTTTCATAAAAAAATGGGGGTTGTGTGGCCATTTATCATCGACTAGAGGCTCATAAACCTCACCCCACATATGTTTCCTTGCCATAGATCACATTCTTGGATTTCTGGTGGAGACCATTTCTTGGTCAAAAACTCGTACGTGTTAGCCTTCGGTATTATTGAAAATGGTCGTTCATGGCTATTTTCGACAAAAATGGGGGTTGTGTGGCCATTGATCATCGACCAGAGGCTCGTACACCTCACCCCACATATGTTTCCTTGCCATATATCACATTCTTGGATTTCTGGTGGAGACCATTTCTTGGTCAAAAATCCTTAGGTGTTAGCCTCTAGTATTATTGAAAATGGTCGCTCATGGCTATTTTCAAGGTCGCTCATGGCTATTTTCATAAAAAATGGGGGTTGTGTGGCCATTTATCATCGACTAGAGGCTCATAAACCTCACCCCACATATGTTTCCTTGCCATAGATCACATTCTTGGATTTCTGGTGGAGACCATTTCTTGGTCAAAAATCCGTAGGTGTTAGCCTTCGGTATTATTGAAAATGGTCGTTCATGGCTATTTTCGACAAAAATGGGGGTTGTGTGGCCATTGATCATCGACCAGAGGCTCATACACCTCACCCCACATATGTTTCCTTGCCATAAATCACATTCTTGGATTTCTGGTGGAGACCATTTCTTGGTCAAAAATCCGTAGGTCTTAGCCTCTAATATTATTGAAAATGGTCGCTCATGGCTATTTTCATAAAAAAATGGGGGTTGTGTGGCCATTTATCATCGACTAGAGGCTCATAAATCTCACCCCACATATGTTTCCTTGCCATAGATCACATTCTTGGATTTATGGTGGAGACCATTTCTTGGTCAAAAATCCGTAGGTGTTAGCCTTCGATATTATTGAAAATGGTCGTTCATGGCTATTTTCGGCAAAATGGGGGTTGTGTGGCCATTGATCGTCGACCAGAGGCTCATACACCTCTGGTGGAGACCATTTCTTGGTCAAAAATCTGTAGGTGTTAGCCTTCGGTATTATTGAAAATGGTCGTTCATGGCTATTTTCGACAAAAATGGGGGTTGTGTGGCCATTGATCATCGACCAGAGGCTCATACACCTCACCCCACATATGTTTCCTTGCCATAGATCACATTCTTGGATTTTTGGTGGAGACCATTTCTTGGTTAAAAACTCGTAGGTGTTAGCCTTCGGTATTATTGAAAATGGTCATTCATGGCTATTTTCGGCAAAATGGGGGTTGTGTGGCCATTTATCATCGACCAGAGGCTCATACACCTCACCCCACATATGTTTCCTTTCCATAGATCACATTCTTGGATTTCTGGTGGAGACCATTTCTTGGTCAAAAATCCGTAGGTGTTAGCTTTCGATATTATTGAAAATGGTCGTTCATGGCTATTTTCGAAAAAATGGGGGTTGTGTGGCCATTGATCGTCGACCAGAGGCTCATACACCTCACCCCACATATGTTTCCTTGCCATAGATCACATTCTTGGATTTCTGGTGGAGACCATTTCTTGGTCAAAAATCCGTAGGTCTTAGCCTCTAGTATTATTGAAAATGGTCGCTCATGGCTATTTTCATAAAAAATGGGGGTTGTGTGGCCATTGATCATCGACCAGAGGCTCATACACCTCTGGTGGAGACCAATTCTTGGTCAAAAATCTGTAGGTGTTAGCCTTCGGTATTATTGAAAATGGTCGTTCATGGCTATTTTCATAAAAAATGGGGGTTGTGTGGCCATTTATCATCGACTAGAGGCTCGTACACCTCACCCCACATATGTTTCCTTGCCATAGATCACATTCTTGGATTTCTGGTGGAGACCATTTCTTGGTTAAAAACTCGTACGTGTTAGCCTTCGGTATTATTGAAAATGGTCGCTCATGGCTATTTTCATAAAAAATAGGGGTTGTGTGGCCATTGATCATCGACCAGACGCTCATACACCTCACCCCACATATGTTTCCTTGCCATAGATCACATTCTTGGATTTCTAGTGGAGACCATTTCTTGGTCAAAAATCCGTAGGTGTTAGCCTTCGGTATTATTGTAAATGGTCATTCATGGCTATTTTCGACAAAAATGGGGGTTGTGTGGCCATTGATCATTGACCAGAGGCTCATACACCTCACCCCACATATGTTTCCTTGCCATAGATCACATTCTTGGATTTCTGGTGGAGACCATTTCTTGGTCAAAAATCCGTAGGTCTTAGCCTCTAGTATTATTGAAAATGGTCGCTCATGGCTATTTTCAAGGTCGCTCATGGCTATTTTCATAAAAAATGGGGGTTGTGTGGCCATTGATCATCGACCATAGGCTCATACACCTCACCCCACATATGTTTCCTTGCCATAGATCACATTCTTGGATTTCTGGTGGAGACCATTTCTTGGTCAAAAATCCGTAGGTGTTAGCCTCTAGTATTATTGAAAATGGTAGTTCATGGCTATTTTCGGCAAAATGGGGGTTGTGTGGCCATTGATCATCGACCAGATGCTCATACACCTCACCCCACATATGTTTCCTTGCCATAGATCACATTCTTGGATTTCTGGTGGAGACCATTTCTTGGTCAAAAATCCGTAGGTGTTAGCCTTCGGAATTTTTGAAAATGGTCATTCATGGCTATTTTCGACAAAAATGGGGGTTGTGGCCATTGATCATCGACCAGAGGATCGTACACCTCACTCCACATATGTTTCCTTGCCATAGATATTTTCGACAAAAATGGGGGTTGTGTGGCCATTGATCATCGACCAGAGGCTCATACACCTCACCCCACATATGTTTCCTTGCCATAGATTACATTCTTGGATTTCTGGTGGAAACCATTTCTTGGTTAAAAACTCGTACGTGTTAGCCTTCGGTATTATTGAAAATGGTCATTCATGGCTATTTTCGACAAAAATGGGGGTTGTGAGGCCATTGATCATCGACCACCCCCATTTTTGTCGAAAATAGCCATGAACGACCATTTTCAATAATATCGAAGGCTAACACCTACGGATTTTTGACCAAGAAATGGTCTCCACCAGAAATCCAAGAATGTGATCTATGGCAAGGAAACATATGTGGGGTGAGGTGTATGAGCGTCTGGTCGATGATCAATGGCCACACAACCCCCATTTTTGTCGAAAATAGCCATGAACGACCATTTTCAATAATACCGAAGGCTAACACCTACGGATTTTTGACCAAGAAATGGTCTCCACCAGAAATCCAAGAATGTGATCTATGGCAAGGAAACATATGTGGGGTGAGTTGTACGAGCCTCTGGTCGATGATCAATGGCCACACAACCCCCATTTTGCCGAAAATAGCCATGAATGACCATTTTCAATAATACCGAAGGCTAACACGTACGAGTTTTTGACCAAGAAATGGTCTCCACCAGAAATCCAAGAATGTGATCTACGACAAGGAAACATATGTGGGGTGAGGTGTATGAGCCTCTGGTCGACGATCAATGGCCACACAACCCCCATTTTGCCGAAAATAGCCATGAATGACCATTTTCAATAATACCGAAGGCTAAGACCTACGGATTTTTGACCAAGAAATGGTCTCCACCAGAAATCCAAGAATGTGATCTATGGCAAGGAAACATATGTGGGGTGAGGTGTATGAGCCTCTTGTCGATGATCAATGGCCACACAACCCCCATTTTTGTCGAAAATAGCCATGAATGACCATTTACAATAATACCGAAGGCTAACACCTACGGATTTTTGACCAAGAAATGGTCTCCACCAGAAATCCAAGAATGTGATCTATGGCAAGGAAACATATTTGGGTGAGGTGTATAAGCGTCTGGTCGATGATCAATGGCCACACAACCCCCATTTTTGTCGAAAATAGCCATGAACGACCATTTTCAATAATGTCGAAGGCTAACACCTACGGATTTTTGACCAAGAAATGGTCTCCACCAGAGGCTCGTACACCTCACCCCACATATGTTTCCTTGCCATAGATCACATTCTTGGATTTCTGGTGGAAACCATTTCTTGGTTAAAAACTCGTACGTGTTAGCCTTCGGTATTATTGAAAATGGTCATTCATGGCTATTTTCGGCAAAATGGGGGTTGTGTGGCCATTGATCGTCGACCAGAGGCTCGTACACTTCAACCCACATATGTTTTCTTGCCATAGATCGCATTCTTGGATTTCTGGTGGAGACCATTTCTTGGTCTAAAATCCGTACGTGTTAGCCTTCGGTATTATTGTAAATGGTCATTCATGGCTATTTTCGACAAAAATGGGGGTGGTCGATGATCAATGGCCACACAACCCCCATTTTTGTCGAAAATAGCCATGAATGACCATTTTCAATAATACCGAAGGCTAACACATACGAGTTTTTAACCAAGAAATGGTTTCCACCAGAAATCCAAGAATGTAATCTATGGCAAGGAAACATATGTGGGGTGAGGTGTATGAGCCTCTGGTCGATGATCAATGGCCACACAACCCCCATTTTTGTCGAAAATAGCCACGAATGACCATTTTCAATAATACCGAAGGCTAACACGTACGGATTTTTGCCCAAGAAATGGTCTCCACCAGAAATCCAAGAATGTGATCTATGGCAAGGAAACATATGTGGGGTGAGGTGTATGAGCCTCTGGTCGATGATCAATGGCCACACAACCCCCATTTTTGTCGAAAATAGCCATGAACGACAATTTTCAAAAATACCAAAGGCTAACACGTACGGAATTTTGACCAAGAAATGGTCTCCACCAGAAATCCAAGAATGTGATCTATGGCAAGGAAACATATGTGGGGTGAGGTGTATGAGCGTCTGGTCGATGATCAATGGCCACACAACCCCCATTTTTGTCGAAAATAGCCATGAACGACCATTTTCAATAATACCGAAGGCTAACACCTACGGATTTTTGACCAAGAAATGGTCTCCTCAGAAATCCAAGAATGTGATCTATGGCAAGGAAACATATGTGGGGTGAGGTGTACGAGCCTCTGGTCGATGATCAATGGCCACACAACCCCCATTTTGCCGAAAATAGCCATGAATGACCATTTTCAATAATACCGAAGGCTAACACGTACGAGTTTTTGACCAAGAAATGGTCTCCACCAGAAATCCAAGAATGTGATCTACGACAAGGAAACATATGTGGGGTGAGGTGTATGAGCCTCTGGTCGACGATCAATGGCCACACAACCCCCATTTTGCCGAAAATAGCCATGAATGACCATTTTCAATAATACCGAAGGCTAAGACCTACGAATTTTTGACCAAGAAATGGTCTCCACCAGAAATCCAAGAATGTGATCTATGGCAAGGAAACATATGTGGGGTGAGGTGTATGAGCCTCTTGTCGATGATCAATGGCCACACAACCCCCATTTTTGTCGAAAATAGCCATGAATGACCATTTACAATAATACCGAAGGCTAACACCTACGGATTTTTGACCAAGAAATGGTCTCCACCAGAAATCCAAGAATTTGATCTATGGCAAGGAAACATATGTGGGGTGAGGTGTATGAGCGTCTGGTCGATGATCAATGGCCACACAACCCCCATTTTTGTCGAAAATAGCCATGAACGACCATTTTCAATAATATCGAAGGCTAACACCTACGGATTTTTGACCAAGAAATGGTCTCCACAACCCCCATTTTTGTCGAAAATAGCCATGAACGACCATTTTCAATAATACCGAAGGCTAACACGTACGAGTTTTTGACCAAGAAATGGTCTCCACCAGAAATCCAAGAATGTGATCTATGACAAGGAAACATATGTGGGGTGAGGTTTATGAGCCTCTAGTCGATGATAAATGGCCACACAACCCCCATTTTTTATGAAAATAGCCATGAGCGACCTTGAAAATAGCCATGAGCGACCATTTTCAATAATACTAGAGGCTAACACCTACGGATTTTAGACCAAGAAATGGTCTCCACCAGAAATCCAAGAATGTGATCTATGGCAAGGAAACATATGTGGGTGTCGAAAATAGCCATGAACGACCATTTTCAATAATACCGAAGGCTAACACCTACGGATTTTTGACCAAGAAATGGTCTCCACCAGAAATCCAAGAATGTAATCTATGGCAAGGAAACATATGTGGGGTGAGGTTTATGAGCCTCTAGTCGATGATCAATGGCCACACAACCCCCATTTTTGTCGAAAATAGCCATGAACGACCATTTTCAATAATACTAGAGGCTAAGACCTACGGATTTTTGACCAAGAAATGGTCTCCACCAGAAATCCAAGAATGTGATCTACGGCAAAGAAACATATGTGGGGTGAGGTGTATGAGCCTCTAGTCGATGATCAATGGACACACAACCCCCATTTTTGTCGAAAATAGCCATGAATGACCATTTTCAAAAATACCAAAGGCTAACACGTACGGATTTTTGACCAAGAAATGGTCTCCACCAGAAATCCAAGAATGTGATCTATGGCAAGGAAACATATGTGGGGTGAGGTGTATGAGTGTCTGGTCGATGATCAATGGCCACACAACCCCCATTTTGCCGAAAATAGCCATGAACGACCATTTTCAATAATACTAGAGGCTAACACCTACGGATTTTGACCAAGAAATGGTCTCCACCAGAAATCCAAGAATGTGATCTATGGCAAGGAAACATATGTGGGGTGAGGTGTATGAGCCTATGGTCGATGATCAATGGCCACACAACCCCCATTTTTTTATGAAAATAGCCATGAGCGACCTTGAAAATAGCCATGAGCGACCATTTTTAATAATACTAGAGGCTAAGACCTACGGATTTTTGACCAAGAAATGGTCTCCACCAGAAATCCAAGAATGTGATCTATGGCAAGGAAACATATGTGGGGTGAGGTGTATGAGCCTCTGGTCGATGATCAATGGCCACACAACCCCCATTTTTGTCGAAAATAGCCATGAATGACCATTTACAATAATACCGAAGGCTAACACCTACGGATTTTTGACCAAGAAATGGTCTCCACCAGAAATCCAAGAATGTGATCTATGGCAAGGAAACATATGTGGGGTGAGGTGTATGAGCGTCTGGTCGATGATCAATGGCCACACAACCCCCATTTTTATGAAAATAGCCATGAGCGACCATTTTCAATAATACCGAAGGCTAACACGTACGAGTTTTTAACCAAGAAATGGTCTCCACCAGAAATCCAAGAATGTGATCTATGGCAAGGAAACATATGTGGGGTGAGGTGTACGAGCCTCTAGTCGATGATAAATGGCCACACAACCCCCATTTTTTATGAAAATAGCCATGAACGACCATTTTCAATAATACCGAAGGCTAACACCTACAGATTTTTGACCAAGAATTGGTCTCCACCAGAGGTGTATGAGCCTCTGGTCGATGATCAATGGCCACACAACCCCCATTTTTTATGAAAATAGGCATGAGCGACCATTTTCAATAATACTAGAGGCTAAGACCTACGGATTTTTGACCAAGAAATGGTCTCCACCAGAAATCCAAGAATGTGATCTATGGCAAGGAAACATATGTGGGGTGAGGTGTATGAGCCTCTGGTCGATGATCAATGGCCACACAACCCCCATTTTTGTCGAAAATAGCCATAAACGACCATTTTTAATGACACTGAAGGCTAACACCTACGGATTTTTGACCAAGAAATGGTCTCCACCAGAAATCCAAGAATGTGATCTATGGCAAGGAAACATATGTGGGGTGAGGTGTATGAGCCTCTGGTCGATGATCAATGGCCACACAACCCCCATTTTTGTCGAAAATAGCCATGAACGACCATTTTCAATAATACTAGAGGCTAAGACCTACGGATTTTTGACCAAGAAATGGTCTCCACCAGAAATCCAAGAATGTGATCTATGGCAAGGAAACATATGTGGAGTGAGGTGTACGATCCTCTGGTCGATGATCAATGGCCACACAACCCCCATTTTTGTCGAAAATAGCCATGAATGACCATTTTCAAAAATACCGAAGGCTAACACGTTCGGATTTTTGACCAAGAAATGGTCTCCACCAGAAATCCAAGAATGTGATCTATGGCAAGGAAACATATGTGGGGTGAGGTGTATGAGCGTCTGGTCGATGATCAATGGCCACACAACCCCCATTTTTGTCGAAAATAGCCATGAACGACCATTTTCAATAATACCGAAGGCTAACACATACGGATTTTAGACCAAGAAATGGTCTCCACCAGATGGGGTGAGGTGTACGAGCATCTGGTCGATGATCAATGGCCACACAACCCCCATTTTTGTCGAAAATAGCCATGAATGACCATTTTCAATAATACCGAAGGCTAACACCTACGGATTTTTGACCAAGAAATGGTTACCACCAGAAATCCAAGAATGTGATCTACGACAAGGAAACATATGTGGGGTGAGGTGTATGAGCCTCTGGTCGACGATCAATGGCCACACAACCCCCATTTTGCCGAAAATAGCCATGAATGACCATTTTCAATAATACCGAAGGCTAAGACCTACGGATTTTTGACCAAGAAATGGTCTCCACCAGAAATCCAAGAATGTGATCTATGGCAAGGAAACATATGTGGGGTGAGGTGTATGAGCCTCTGGTCGATGATCAATGGCCACACAACCCCCATTTTTGTCGAAAATAGCCATGAATGACCATTTACAATAATACCGAAGGCTAACACCTACGGATTTTTGACCAAGAAATGGTCTCCACCAGAAATCCAAGAATGTGATCTACGACAAGGAAACATATGTGGGGTGAGGTGTATGAGCCTCTGGTCGATGATCAATGGCCACACAACCCCCATTTTTGCCGAAAATAGCCATGAGCGACCATTTTTTAAATAATACACCTCACCCCACATATGTTTCCTTGCCATAGATCACATTCTTGGATTTATGGTGGAGACCATTTCTTGGTCAAAAATCCGTAGGTGTTAGCCTTTGGTATTTTTGAAAATGGTCATTCTATGGCAAGGAAACATATGTGGGGTGAGGTGTATGAGCGTCTGGTCGATGATCAATGGCCACACAACCCCCATTTTTGCCGAAAATAGCCATGAACAACCGTTTTCAATAATACCGAAGGCTAACACCTACGGATTTTTGACCAAGAAATGGTCTCCACCAGAAATCCAAGAATGTGATCTATGGCAAGGAAACATATGTGGGGTGAGGTGTATTATTGAAAATGGTCGCTCATGGCTATTTTCGGCAAAAATGGGGGTTCTGTGGCCATTGATCATCGACCAGAGGCTCATACACCTCACCCCACATATGTTTCCTTGTCGTAGATCACATTCTTGGATTTCTGGTGGAGACCATTTCTTGGTCAAAAATCCGTAGGTGTTAGCCTTCGGTATTATTGTAAATGGTCATTCATGGCTATTTTCAACAAAAATGGGGGTTGTGTGGCCATTGATCATCGACCAGAGGCTCATACACCTCACCCCACATAGGTTTCCTTGCCATAGATCACATTCTTGGATTTCTGGTGGAGACCATTTCTTGGTCAAAAATCCGTAGGTCTTAGCCTTCGGTATTATTGAAAATGGTCATTCATGGCTATTTTCGGCAAAATGGGGGTTGTGTGGCCATTGATCGTCGACCAGAGGCTCATACACCTCACCCCACATATGTTTCCTTGTCATAGATCACATTCTTGGATTTCTGGTGGAAACCATTTCTTGGTCAAAAATCCGTAGGTGTTAGCCTTCGGTATTATTGAAAATGGTCATTCATGGCTATTTTCGACAAAAATGGGGGTTGTGTGGCCATTGATCATCGACCAGAGGCTCGTACACCTCACCCCATCTGGTGGAGACCATTTTTTGGTCTAAAATCCGTACGTGTTAGCCTTCGGTATTATTGAAAATGGTCGTTCATGGCTATTTTCGACAAAAATGGGGGTTGTGTGGCCATTGATCATCGACCAGACGCTCATACACCTCACCCCACATATGTTTCCTTGCCATAGATCACATTCTTGGATTTCTGGTGGAGACCATTTCTTGGTCAAAAATCCGAACGTGTTAGCCTTCGGTATTTTTGAAAATGGTCATTCATGGCTATTTTCGACAAAAATGGGGGTTGTGTGGCCATTGATCATCGACCAGAGGATCGTACACCTCACTCCACATATGTTTCCTTGCCATAGATCACATTCTTGGATTTCTGGTGGAGACCATTTCTTGGTCAAAAATCCGTAGGTCTTAGCCTCTAGTATTATTGAAAATGGTCGTTCATGGCTATTTTCGACAAAAATGGGGGTTGTGTGGCCATTGATCATCGACCAGACGCTCATACACCTCACCCACATATGTTTCCTTGCCATAGATCACATTCTTGGATTTCTGGTGGAGACCATTTCTTGGTCTAAAAACCGTAGGTGTTAGCCTCTAGTATTATTGAAAATGGTCGCTCATGGCTATTTTCATAAAAAATGGGGGTTGTGTGGCCATTGATCGTCGACCAGAGGCTCATACACCTCACCCCACATATGTTTCCTTGCCGTAGATCACATTCTTGGATTTCTGGTGGAGACCATTTCTTGGTCAAAAATCCGTAGGTGTTAGCCTTCGGTATTATTGAAAATGGTCGTTCATGGCTATTTTTGACAAAAATGGGGGTTGTGTGGCCATTGATCATCGACCAGACGCTCATACACCTCACCCCACATATGTTTCCTTGCCATAGATCACATTCTTGGATTTCTTGTGGAGACCATTTCTTGGTCTAAAATCCGTAGGTGTTAGCCTCTAGTATTATTGAAAATGGTCGCTCATGGCTATTTTCAAGGTCGCTCATGGCTCTTTTCATAAAAAATGGGGGTTGTGTGGCCATTTATCATCGACCAGAGGCTCATACACCTCACCCCACATATGTTTCCTTGCCATAGATCACATTCTTGGATTTTTGGTGGAGACCATTTCTTGGTCAAACACTCGTACGTGTTAGCCTTCGGTATTATTGAAAATGGTCGTTCATGGCTATTTTCGGCAAAATGGGGGTTGTGTGGCAATTGATCATCGACCAGAGGCTCATACACCTCACCCCACATATGTTTCCTTGCCATAGATTACATTCTTGGATTTCTGGTGGAGACCATTTCTTCGTCAAAAATCCGTAGGTGTTAGCCTTCGATATTATTGAAAATGGTCGTTCATGGCTATTTTCGACAAAAATGGGGGTTGTGTGGCCATTGATCATCGACCAGACGCTCATACACCTCACCCCACATATGTTTCCTTGCCATAGATCACATTCTTGGATTTCTGGTGGAGACCATTTCTTGGTCAAAAATCCGTAGGTGTTAGCCTTCGGTATTATTGAAAATGGTCGTTCATGGCTATTTTCGACAAAATGGGGGTTGTGTGGCCATTGATCATCGACCAGAGGCTCATACACCTCACCCCACATATGTTTCCTTGCCATAGATCACATTCTTGGATTTCTGGTGGAGACCATTTCTTGGTCAAAAATCCGTAGGTGTTAGCCTTCGGTATTATTGAAAATGGTCGTTCATGGCTATTTTCGACAAAAATGGGGGTTGTGTGGCCATTGATCATCGACCAGAGGATCGTACACCTCACTCCACATATGTTTCCTTGCCATAGATCACATTCTTGGATTTCTGGTGGAGACCATTTCTTGGTCAAAAATCCGTAGGTCTTAGCCTCTAGTATTATTGAAAATGGTCGTTCATGCCTATTTTCGACAAAAATGGGGGTTGTGTGGCCATTGATCATCGACCAAACGCTCATACACCTCACCCCACATATGTTTCCTTGCCATAGATCACATTCTTGGATTTCTGGTGGAGACCATTTCTTGGTTAAAAACTCGTACGTGTTAGGCTTCGGTATTATTGAAAATGGTCATTCATGGCTATTTTCGGCAAAATGGGGGTTGTGTGGTCATTGATCATCGACCAGAGGCTCGTACACCTCACCCCACATATGTTTCCTTGCCATAGATCAGATTCTTGGATTTCTGGTGGAAACCATTTCTTGGTCAAAAATCCGTAGGTGTTAGCCTTCGGTATTATTGAAAATGGTCATTCATGGCTATTTTCGACAAAAATGGGGGTTGTGTGGCCATTGATCATCGACCAGAGGCTCGTACACCTCACCCCATCTGGTGGAGACCATTTCTTGGTCTAAAATCCGTACGTGTTAGCCTGCGGTATTATTGAAAATGGTCGTTCATGGCTATTTTCAAGGTCGCTCATGGCTATTTTCATAAAAATGGGGGTTGTGTGGCCATTTATCATCGACTAGAGGCTCATAAACCTCACCCCACATATGTTTCCTTGCCATAGATTACATTCTTGGATTTCTGGTGGAAACCATTTCTTGGTCAAAAATCCGTAGGTGTTAGCCTTCGGTATTATTGAAAATGGTCATTCATGGCTATTTTCGACAAAAATGGGGGTTGTGTGGCTATTGATCATCGACCAGAGGCTCGTACACCTCACCCCATCTGGTGGAGACCATTTCTTGGTCTAAAATCCGTACGTGTTAGCCTTCGGTATTATTGAAAATGGTCGTTTATGGCTATTTTCAAGGTCGCTCATGGCTATTTCCATAAAAAATGGGGGTTGTGTGGCCATTTATCATCGACCAGAGGCTCATAAACCTCACCCCACATATGTTTCCTTGCCATAGATCACATTCTTGGATTTCTGGTGGAGACCATTTCTTGGTCAAAAATCCGTAGGTGTTAGCCTTCGGTATTATTGAAAATGGTCGTTCATGGCTATTTTCGACAAAAATGGGGGTTGTGTGGCCATTGATCATCGACCAGAGGCTCATACACCTCACCCCACATATGTTTCCTTGCCATAGATCACATTCTTGGATTTCTGGTGGAGACCATTTCTTGGTCAAAAATCCGTAGGTGTTAGCCTTCGGTATTATTGAAAATGGTCGTTCATGGCTATTTTCGACAAAAATGGGGGTTGTGTGGCCATTGATCATCGACCAGAGGATCGTACACCTCACTCCACATATGTTTCCTTGCCATAGATCACATTCTTGGATTTCTGGTGGAGACCATTTCTTGGTCAAAAATCCGTAGGTCTTAGCCTCTAGTATTATTGAAAATGGTCGTTCATGCCTATTTTCGACAAAAATGGGGGTTGTGTGGCCATTGATCATCGACCAAACGCTCATACACCTCACCCCACATATGTTTCCTTGCCATAGATCACATTCTTGGATTTCTGGTGGAGACCATTTCTTGGTTAAAAACTCGTACGTGTTAGGCTTCGGTATTATTGAAAATGGTCATTCATGGCTATTTTCGGCAAAATGGGGGTTGTGTGGTCATTGATCATCGACCAGAGGCTCGTACACCTCACCCCACATATGTTTCCTTGCCATAGATCAGATTCTTGGATTTCTGGTGGAAACCATTTCTTGGTCAAAAATCCGTAGGTGTTAGCCTTCGGTATTATTGAAAATGGTCATTCATGGCTATTTTCGACAAAAATGGGGGTTGTGTGGCCATTGATCATCGACCAGAGGCTCGTACACCTCACCCCATCTGGTGGAGACCATTTCTTGGTCTAAAATCCGTACGTGTTAGCCTGCGGTATTATTGAAAATGGTCGTTCATGGCTATTTTCAAGGTCGCTCATGGCTATTTTCATAAAAATGGGGGTTGTGTGGCCATTTATCATCGACTAGAGGCTCATAAACCTCACCCCACATATGTTTCCTTGCCATAGATTACATTCTTGGATTTCTGGTGGAAACCATTTCTTGGTCAAAAATCCGTAGGTGTTAGCCTTCGGTATTATTGAAAATGGTCATTCATGGCTATTTTCGACAAAAATGGGGGTTGTGTGGCTATTGATCATCGACCAGAGGCTCGTACACCTCACCCCATCTGGTGGAGACCATTTCTTGGTCTAAAATCCGTACGTGTTAGCCTTCGGTATTATTGAAAATGGTCGTTTATGGCTATTTTCAAGGTCGCTCATGGCTATTTCCATAAAAAATGGGGGTTGTGTGGCCATTTATCATCGACCAGAGGCTCATAAACCTCACCCCACATATGTTTCCTTGCCATAGATCACATTCTTGGATTTCTGGTGGAGACCATTTCTTGGTCAAAAATCCATAGGTGTTAGCCTTCGGTATTATTGAAAATTGTCGTTCATGGCTATTTTCGACAAAAATGGGGGTTGTGTGACCATTGATCATCGACCAGACGCTCATACACCTCACTACACATATGTTTCCTTGTCGTAGATCACATTCTTGGATTTCTGGTGGAGACCATTTCTTGGGCAAAAATCCGAATGTGTTAGCCTCAAGTATTATTGAAAATGGTCGCTCATGGCTATTTTCATAAAAAATGGGGGTTGTGTGGCCATTTATCATCGACTAGAGGCTCATAAACCTCACCCCACATATGTTTCCTTGCCATAGATCACATTCTTGGATTTCTGGTGGAGCCATTTCTTGGTCAAAAATCCGTAGGTGTTAGCCTTCGGTATTATTGAAAATGGTCGTTCATGGCTATTTTTGACAAAAATGGGGGTTGTGTGGCCATTGATCATCGACCAGACGCTCATACACCTCACCCCACATATGTTTCCTTGCCATAGATCACATTCTTGGATTTCTGGTCGATGATCAATGGCCACACAACCCCCATTTTTGTCGAAAATAGCCATGAACGACCATTTTCAATAATACCGAAGGCTAACACCTACGGATTTTAGACCAAGAAATGGTCTCCACCAGAAATCCAAGAATGTGATCTATGGCAAGGAAACATATGTGGGTGTCGAAAATAGCCATGAACGATCATTTTCAATAATACCGAAGGCTAACACCTACGGATTTTTGACCAAGAAATGGTCTCCACCAGAAATCCAAGAATGTGATCTATGGCAAGGAAACATATGTGGGGTGAGGTGTATGAGCGTCTGGTCGATGATCAATGGCCACACAACCCCCATTTTAGTCGAAAATAGCCATGAACGACCATTTTCAAAAATACTGAAGGCTAACACCTACGGATTTTTGACCAAGAAACACCCCACATATGTTTCCTTGTCGTAGATCACATTCTTGGATTTCTGGTGGAGACCATTTCTTGGTCTAAAATCCGTAGGTGTTAGCCTTCGGTATTATTGAAAATGGTCGTTCATGGCTATTTTCGGCAAAATGGGGGTTGTGTGGCAATTGATCATCGACCAGAGGCTCATACACCTCACCCCACATATGTTTCCTTGCCATAGATCACATTCTTGGTTTCTGGTGGAGACCATTTCTTGGTCAAAAATCCGTAGGTGTTAGCCTTCGGTATTGTTGAAAATGGTCGCTCATGGCTATTTTCGACACCCACATATGTTTCCTTGCCATAGATCACATTCTTGGATTTCTGGTGGAGACCATTTCTTGGTCTAAAATCCGTAGGTGTTAGCCTTCGGTATTATTGAAAATGGTCGTTCATGGCTATTTTCGACAAAAATGGGGGTTGTGTGGCCATTGATCATCGACCAGAAATCCAAGAATGTGATCTATGGCAAGGAAACATATGTGGGGTGAGGTGTATGAGCGTCTGGTCGATGATCAATGGCCACACAACCCCCATTTTTGTCGAAAATAGCCATGAACGACCATTTTCAATAATACCGAAGGCTAACACCTACGGATTTTTGACCAAGAAATGGTCTCCACCAGAAATCCAAGAATGTGATCTATGGCAAGGAAATATATGTGGGGTGAGGTTTATGAGCCTCTAGTCGATGATAAATGGCCACACAACCCCCATTTTTTATGAAAATAGCCATGAGCGACCTTGAAAATAGCCATGAGCACCCATTTTCAATAATACTAGAGGCTAACACCTACGGATTTTTGACCAAGAAATGGTCTCCACCAGAAATCCAAGAATGTGATCTATGGCAAGGAAACATATGTGGGGTGAGGTGTACGAGCCTCTGGTCGATGATCAATGGCCACACAACCCCCATTTTTGTCGAAAATAGCCATGAACGACCATTTTCAATAATACCGAAGGCTAACACGTACGAGTTTTTGACCAAGAAATGGTCTCCACCAGAAATCCAAGAATGTGATCTATGGCAAGGAAACATATGTGGGGTGACGTTTATGAGCCTCTAGTCGATGATAAATGGCCACACAACCCCCATTTTTTATGAAAATAGCCATGAGCGACCTTGAAAATAGCCATGAGCGACCATTTTCAATAATACTAGAGGCTAACACCTACGGATTTTAGACCAAGAAATCGTCTCCACCAGAAATCCAAGAATGTGATCTATGGCAAGGAAACATATGTGGGGTGAGGTGTATGAGCCTCTGGTCGACGATCAATGGCCACACAACCCCCATTTTTTATGAAAATAGCCATGAGCGACCTTGAAAATAGCCATGAGCGACCATTTTCAATAATACTAGAGGCTAACACCTACGGATTTTTGACCAAGAAATGGTCTCCACCAGAAATCCAAGAATGTGATCTATGGCAAGGAAACATATGTGGGGTGAGGTGTATGAGCCTCTGGTCGATGATCAATGGCCACACAACCCCCATTTTTGTCGAAAATAGTCATGAACGACCATTTTCAATAATACCGAAGGCTAACACCTACGGATTTTTGACCAAGAAATGGTCTCCACCAGAAATCCAAGAATGTGATCTATGGCAAGGAAACATATGTGGGGTGAGGTGTATGAGCCTCTTGTCGATGATCAATGGCCACACAACCCCCATTTTTGTCGAAAATAGCCATGAACGACCATTTTCAATAATATCGAAGGCTAACACCTACGGATTTTTGACCAAGAAATGGTCTCCACCAGAAATCCAAGAATGTGATCTATGGCAAGGAAACATATGTGGGGTGAGGTGTATGAGCCTCTGGTCGACGATCAATGGCCACACAACCCCCATTTTTTATGAAAATAGCCATGAGCGACCATTTTCAATAATACTAGAGGCTAACACCTACGGATTTTGGACCAAGAAATGGTCTCCGCCAGAAATCCAAGAATGTGATCTATGGCAAGAAAACATATGTGGGGTGAGGTGTATGAGCGTCTGGTCGATGATCAATGGCCACACAACCCCCATTTTTGTCGAAAATAGCCATGAACGACCATTTTCAATAATACTAGAGGCTAAGACCTACGGATTTTTGACCAAGAAATGGTCTCCACCAGAAATCCAAGAATGTGATCTATGGCAAGGAAACATATGTGGAGTGAGGTGTACGATCCTCTGGTCGATGATCAATGGCCACACAACCCCCATTTTTGTCGAAAATAGCCATGAATGACCATTTTCAAAAATACCGAAGGCTAACACGTTCGGATTTTTGACCAAGAAATGGTCTCCACCAGAAATCCAAGAATGTGATCTATGGCAAGGAAACATATGTGGGGTGAGGTGTATGAGCCTCTGGTCGATGATCAATGGCCACACAACCCCCATTTTGCCGAAAATAGCCATGAATGACCATTTTTAATAATACCGAAGGCTAACACCTACGAGTTTTTAACCAAGAATTGGTCTCCACCAGAAATCCAAGAATGTGATCTATGGCAAGGAAACATATGTGGGGTGAGGTGTATGAGCCTCTGGTCGATGATCAATGGCCACACAACCCCCATTTTTGTCGAAAGTAGCCATGAACGACCATTTTCAATAATATCGAAGGATAACACCTACGGATTTTTGACCAAGAAATGGTCTCCACCAGAAATCCAAGAATGTCATCTATGGCAAGGAAACATATGTGGGGTGAGGTGTATGAGCCTCTGGTCGACGATCAATGGCCACACAACCCCCATTTTTTATGAAAATAGCCATGAGCGACCATTTTCAATAATACTAGAGGCTAAGACCTACGGATTTTTGACCAAGAAATGGTCTCCACCAGAAATCCAAGAATGTGATCTATGGCAAGGAAACATATGTGGGGTGAGGTGTATGAGCCTCTGGTCGATGATCAATGGCCACACAACCCCCATTTTTGTCGAAAATAGCCATGAATGACCATTTACAATAATACCAAAGGCTAACACCTACGGATTTTTGACCAAGAAATGGTCTCCACCAGAAATCCAAGAATGTGATCTACGACAAGGAAACATATGTGGGGTGAGGTGTATGAGCCTCTGGTCGACGATCAATGGCCACACAACCCCCATTTTGCCGAAAATAGCCATGAGCGACCATTTTCAATAATATTAGAGGCTAAGACCTACGGATTTTTGACCAAGAAATGGTCTCCACCAGAAATCCAAGAATGTGATCTATGGCAAGGAAACATATGTGGGGTGAGGTGTATGAGCCTCTGGTCGATGATCAATGGCCACACAACCCCCATTTTTTGTCGAAAATAGCCATGAACGACCATTTTCAATAATATCGAAGGCTAACACCTACGGATTTTTGACCAAGAAATGGTCTCCACCAGAAATCCAAGAATGTGATCTACGACAAGGAAACATATGTGGGGTGAGGTGTATGAGCCTCTGGTCGACGATCAATGGCCACACAACCCCCATTTTGCCGAAAATAGCCATGAATGACCATTTTCAATAATATCGAAGGCTAACACCTACGGATTTTTGACCAAGAAATGGTCTCCACCAGAAATCCAAGAATGTGATCTATGACAAGGAAACATATGTGTAGTGAGGTGTATGAGCCTCTGGTCGAAGATCAATGGCCACACAACCCCCATTTTTGTCGAAAATAGCCATGAATGACCATTTTCAATAATATCGAAGGCTAACACCTACGGATTTTTGACCAAGAAATGGTCTCCACCATAAATCCAAAAATGTGATATATGGCAAGGAAACATATGTGGGGTGTGGTGTACGAGCGTCTGGTCGACGATCAATGGCCACACAACCCCCATTTTGCCGAAAATAGCCATGAATGACCATTTTCAATAATACCGAAGGCTAACACCTACGGATTTTTGCCCAAGAAATGGTCTCCACCAGAAATCCAAGAATGTGATCTATGGCAAGGAAACATATGTGGGGTGAGATTTATGAGCCTCTGGTCGATGATCAATGGCCACACAACCCCCATTTTTGTCGAAAATAGCCATGAACGACCATTTTCAATAATATCGAAGGCTAACACGTACGAGTTTTTGACCAAGAAATGGTCTCCACCAGAAATCCAAGAATGTGATCTATGGCAAGGAAACATATGTGGGGTGAGGTGTATGAGCGTCTGGTCGATGATCAATGGCCACACAACCCCCATTTTTGTCGAAAATAGCCATGAACGACCATTTTCAATAATACCGAAGGCTAACACCTACGGATTTTTGACCAAGAAATGGTCTCCACCAGAAATCCAAGAATGTGATCTATGGCAAGGAAACATATGTGGGGTGAGGTGTATGAGCCTCTGGTGGAAGATCAATGGCCACACAACCCCCATTTTTGTCAAAAATAGCCATGAATGACCATTTTCAATAATATCGAAGGCTAACACCTACGGATTTTTGACCAAGAAATGGTCTCCACCAGAAATCCAAGAATGTGATCTA
>NW_023367009.1:0-61971 GCF_902167145.1 Zea mays | reverse complement strand
AGAACCATTTTCAATAATACCGAGGCTAACACCTACGGATTTTTGACCAAGAAATGGTCTCCACCAAAATCCAAGAATGTGATCTATGGCAAGGAACATATGTGGGGTGAGGTGTATGAGCCTCTGGTCGATGATCAATGGCCACACAACCCCCATTTTTATCGAAAATAGCCATGATGACGACCATTTTCAATAATATGAGGCTAAACCTACGGATTTTTGACCAAGAAATGGTCTCCACCAGAAATCCAAGAATGTGATCTATGGCAAGGAAACATATGTGGGGTGAGTGTATGAGCCTCTGGTCGATGATCAATGGCCACACAACCCATTTTTGTCGAAAATAGCCATGAACGACCATTTTCAATAATACCGAAGGCTAAACACCTACGGATTTTTGACCAAGAAATGGTCTCCACCAGAAATCCAAGAATGTGATCTATGGCAAGGAAACATATGGTGAGGTGTATGAGCCTCTGGTCGAAGATCAATGGCCACACAACCCCCATTTTTGTCGAAAATTAGCCATGAACGACCATTTCAATAATACGAAGGCTAACACTACGGATTTTTGACCAAGAAATGGTCTCCACCATAAATCCAAGAATGTGATCTATGGCAAGGAAACATATGTGGGGTGAGGTGTATGAGCCTCTGGTCGAATGATCAATGGCCACACACCCCCATTTTGTCCGAAAATAGCCATGAATGACCATTTTCAATAATACCGAAGGCTAACACGTACGATTTTTGAACCAAGAAATGGTTCCCACCAGAAATCCAAGAATGTGATCTATGGCAAGGAAACATATGTGGGGTGAGGTGTATGAGCCTCTAGGTCGATTGATCAATGGCCACACAACCCCCATTTTGCCGAAAATAGCCATGAATCGACCATTTTCATAATATACCGAAGGCTAACACGTACGAGTTTTTGACCAAGAAATGGTCTCCCACCAAAAATCCAAGAATGTGATCTATGGCAAGGAAACATATGTGGGGTGAGGATGTATGAGCCTACTAGGTCGATGATAAATGGCCACACAACCCCCATTTTTTACGAAAATAGCCATGAAGCGACCATTTTCAATAATATTAGAAGGCTAAGCACCTACGGATTTTGACCAAGAAATGTCTCCACCAGAAATCCAAGAATGTGATCTATGGCAAGGAAACATATGTGGGGTGAGGTGTATGAGCCTCTGGTCGATGATCAATGGCCACACAACCCCCATTTTTGTCGAAAATAGCCATGAATGACCATTTACAATAATACCGAAGGCTAACACCTACGGATTTTGACCAAGAAATGGTTTCCACCAGAAATCCAAGAATGTGATCTATGGCAAGGAAACATATGTGGGGTGAGGTGTATGAGCCTCTGGTCGACGATCAATGGCCACACAACCCCCAATTTGTTTGTCGAAAATAGAGCCATGAACATGACCCATTTTCAATAATACTCGAAGGCTAACACTACGGATTTTAGACCAAGAAATGGTCTCCACCAGAAATCCAAGAATGTGATCTATGCAAGGAAACATATGTGGGTGAGGTGTATGAGCCTCTGGTCGATGATCAATGGCCACACAACCCCCATTGTTTGTCCGAAAATAGCCATGAATGACCATTTTCAATAATACCGAAGGCTAACACCTACGGATTTTTAGACCAAGAAATGGTCTCCACCAGAAATCCAAGAATGTGATCTATGGCAAGGAAACATATGTGGGGTGAGGTGTATGAGCCTCTGGTCGATGATCAATGGCCACACAACCCCCATTTTGCCGAAAATAGCCATGAACGACCATTTTCAATAATACCGAAGGCTAACACCGTACGGAGTTTTTGACCAAGAAATGGTCTCCAACCAGAAATCCAAGAATGTGATCTATGGCAAGGAAACATATGTGGGGTGAGGTGTATGAGCCTCTAGTCGATGATAAATGGCCACACAACCCCATTTTGTTAGGAAAATACCATGAGCGACCATTTTCAATAATACTAGAGGCTAAGACCTACGGATTTTTGACCAAGAATGGTCTCCACCAGAAATCCAAGAATGTGATCTATGGCAAGGAAACATATGTGGGGTGAGGTGTATGAGCCTCTGGTCGATGATCAATGGCCACACAACCCCCATTTGTTGTCGAAAATAGCCAATGAACGACCATTTACAATAATACTCGAAGGCTAACACCTACGGATTTTTGACCAAGAAATGGTCTCCACCAGAATCCAAGAATGTGAATCTATGGCAAGGAAACATATGTGGGTGAGGTGTATGAGCCTCTGGTCGATGATCAATGGCCACACAACCCCCATTTTTGTCGAAAATAGCCATGAACGACCATTTTCAATAATATCGAAGGCTAACACCTACGGATTTTGGACCAGAAATGGTCTCCACCAGAAATCCAAGAATGTGATCTACGACAAGGAAACATTGTGGGGTGAGGTGTATGAGCCTCTGGTCGACGATCAATGGCCACACAACCCCCATTTTGCCGAAAATAGCCTGAATGCCCATTTTCAATAATACCGAAGGCTAACACGTACGAGTTTTTAACCAAGAAATGGCTTCCACCAGAAATCCAAGAATGTAATCTATGGCAAGGAAACATATGTGGGGTGAGGTTTAATGAGCCTCTAGTCGATGAATAATGGCCACACAACCCCCATTTTTTATGAAAATAGCCATGAGCGACCTTGAAAATAGCCATGAGCGACCATTTTTCAATAATACTAGAGGCTACCCTACGGATTTTAGACCAAGAAATGGTCTCACCAGAAATCCAAGAATGTGATCTACGACAAGGAAACATATGTGGGTGAGGGTATGAGCCTCTGGTCGACGATCAATGCCACACAACCCCATTTTGCCGAAAATAGCCATGAATGACCATTTTCAATAATACGAAGGCTAACACGTACGAGTTTTAACCAAGAAATGGCTCCACCAGAAATCCAGAAATGTAATCTATGGCAAGGAAACATATGTGGGTGAGGTTTATGAGCCTCTAGTCGATGATAAATGCCACACAACCCCCATTTTTATGAAAATAGCCATGAGCGACCTGTGAAAATAGCCAATGAGCGACCATTTTCAATAATACTAGAGGCTAACACCTACGGATTTTAGACCAGAAATGGTCTCCACCAGAAATCCAAGAATGTGATCTATGGCAAGGAAAACATATGTGGGGGTGAGGTGTATGAGCGTCTGGTCCGATGAGCAATGGACACACAACCCCCATTTTTGTCGAAAATAGCCATGAACGACCATTTTCAATAATACCGAAGGCTAACACCTACGGATTTTTGACCAAGAAATGGTCTCCACCAATAATCCAAGAATGTGATTTATGGCAAAGAAACATATGTGGGTGAGGTGTATGAGCCTCTGGTCGACGATCAATGGCCACACAACCCTAATTTTTGTCGAAAATAGCCATGAACGACCATTTTCAATGACACTGAAGGCTAACACCTACGGATTTTGACATAGAAATGGTCTCCACCATAAATCCAAGAATGTGATCTATGGCAAGGAAACATATGTGTAGTGAGGTGTATGAGCCTCTGGTCGAATGATCAATGGCCACACAACCCCCATTTTTGTCGAAAATAGCCATGAATGACCATTTTCAAAATACCAAAGGCTAACACGTACGGATTTTTTGACCAAGAAATGGTCTCCACCAGAAATCCAAGAAGGTGATCTATGGCAAGGAAACATATGTGGGGTGAGGTGTACGAGCCTCTGGTCGATGATCATGGCCACACAACCCCCATTTTGCCGAAAATAGCCATGAACCGACCATTTTCAATAATACCGAAGGCTAACACGTACGAGTTTTTAACCAAGAAATGGTCTCCACCAGAAATCCAAGAATGTGATCTATGGCAATGAAACATATGTGGGGTGAGGTTTATGAGCCTCTAGTCGATGATAAATGGCCACACAACCCCCATTTTTTATGAAAATAGCCATGAGCGACCTTGAAAATAGCCATGAGCGACCATTTTCTATAATACTAGAGGCTAACACCTACGGATTTTAGACCAAGAAATGGTCCTCCACCAGAAATCCAAGAATGTGATCTATGGCAAGGAAACATATGTGGGGTGAGGTGTATGAGCGTCTGGTCGATGATCAATGGCCACACAACCCCCATTTTTATCGAAAATAGCCATGAACGACCATTTTCAATAATACCTAAGGCTAACACCTACGGATTTTTGACCAAGAAATGGTCTCCACCAGAAATCCAAGAATGTGATCTATGGCAAGGAAACATATGTGGGGTGAGGTGTATGAGCCTCTGGTCGACGATCAATGGCCACACAACCCTAATTTTTGTCGAAAATAGCCATGAACGACCATTTTCAATGACACTGAAGGCTAACACCTACGGATTTTGACCAAGAAATGGTCTCCACCATAAATCCAAGAATGTATCTATGGCAAGGAAACATATGTGTAGTGAGGTGTATGAGCCTCTGGTCCGAAGATCAATGGCCACACAACCCCCATTTTTGTCGAAAATAGCCATGAATGACCATTTCAAAAATACCAAAGGCTAAAACATTCGGATTTTTGCCCAAGAAATGGTCTCCACCAGAAATCCAAGAATGTGATCTATGGCAAGGAAACATATGTGGGGTGAGGTGTACGAGCCTCTGGTCGATGAGTCAATGGCCACTAGAACCCCCATTTTGCCGAAAATAGCCATGAACGCCATTTTCAAATAATACCGAAGGCTAACACGTACGAGTTTTTGACCAAGAAAATGGTCCTCCACCAAAAATCCAAGATGTGATCTATGGCAAGGAAACATATGTGGGGGTGAGATTTATGAGCCTCTAGTCGATGATAAATGGCCACACAACCCCCATTTTTTTATGAAATAGCCAATGAGCGACCATTTTCAATAATATTAGAGGCTAAGACCTACGGATTTTTGACCAAGAAATGGTCTCCACCAGAAATCCAAGAATGTGATCTATGGCAAGGAAACATAGTGTGGGGTGAGGTGTATGAGCCTCTGGTCGATGATCATGGCCACACAACCCCCATTTTTGTCGAAAATAGCCATGAATGACCATTTACAATAATACCGAAGGCTAACACCTACGGATTTTTGACCAAGAAAATGGTCTCCACCAGAAATCCAAGAATGTGATCTATGGCAAAGGAAACATATGTGGGGGTGAGGTGTATGAGCCTCTGGTCGATGATCAATGGCCACACAACCCCCATTTTTGTCGAAAATAGCCATGAACGACCATTTTCAAATAATATCGAAGGCTAACACCTACGGATTTTTGACCAAGAAATGGTCTCCACCAGAAATCCAAGAATGTGATCTACGACAAGGAAACAATGTGGGGTGAGGTGTATGAGCCTCTGGTCGACGATCAATGGCCACAACAACCCCCATTTTGCCGAAAATAGCCATGAATGACCTTTCAATAATACCGAAGGCTAACACGTACGAGTTTTTAACCAAGAAATGGTTTCCACCAGAAAATCCAAGAATGTAATCTATGGCAAGGAAACATATGTGGGGTGAGGTTTATGAGCCTCTAGTCGATGATAAATGGCCACACAACCCCCATTTTTTATGAAAATAGCCATGAGCGACCTTGAAAAATAGCCATGAGGCGACCATTTTCAATAATATTAGAGGCTAAGACCTACGGATTTTAGACCAAGAAATGGTCCTCCACCAGAAATCCAAGAATGTGATCTATGGCAAGGAAACATATGTGGGGTGAGGTGTATGAGCCTCTGGTCCGATGATCAATGGCCACACAACCCCCCATTTTTGTCGAGAAAATAGCCATGAATCGACCATTTACAATAATACCGAAGGCTAACACCTACGGATTTTTGACCAAGAAATGGTCTCCACCAAGAATCCAAGAATGTGATCTATGGCAAAGGAAACATATGTGGGGTGAGGTGTATGAGCCTCTGGTCGATAGATCAATGGCCACACAACCCTAATTTTTGTCGAAAATAGCCATGAACGACCATTTCAATGACACTGAAGGCTAACACCTACGGATTTTTGACCAAGAAATGGTCTCCACCATAAATCCAAGAATGTGATCTATGGCAAGGAAACATATGTGTAGTGAGGTGTATGAGCCTCTGGTCGAAGATCAATGGCCACACAACCCCATTTTTGTCGAAAATAGCCATGAATGACCATTTTCAATAATACCAAAGGCTAACACGTACGGATTTTGACCAAGAAATGGTCTCCACCAGAAATCCAAGAATGTGATCTATGGCAAGGAAACATATGTGGGGTGAGGTGTACGAGCCTCTGGTCGATGATCAATGGCCACACAACCCCCATTTTGCCGAAAATAGCCATGAACGACCATTTTCAATAATACCGAAGGCTAACACGTACGAGTTTTTAACCAAGAAATGGTCTCCACCAGAAATCCAAGAATGTGATCTATGGCAATGAAACATATGTGGGGTGAGGTTTATGAGCCTCTAGTCGATGATAAATGGCCACACAACCCCCATTTTTATGAAAATAGGCCATGAGCGACCTTGAAAATAGCCATGAGCGACCATTTTCAATAATATCTAGAGGCTAACACCTACGGATTTTAGACCAAGAAATGGGTCTCCACCAGAAATCCAAGAATGTGATCTATGGCAAGGAAACATATGTGGGGTGAGGTGTATGAGCGTCTGGTCGATGATCAATGGCCACACAACCCCCATTTTTATCGAAAATAGCCATGAACGGCCATTTTCATAATACCTAAGGCTAACACCTACGGATTTTTTACCAAGAAATGGTCTCCACCAGAAATCCAAGAATGTGATCTATGGCAAGGAAACATATGTGGGGTGAGGTGTATGAGACTCTGGTCGACGATCAATGGCCACACAACCCTTTTTTGTCGAAAATAGCCATGAACGACCATTTTCAATGACACTGAAGGCTAACACCTACGGATTTTTGACCAAGAAATGGTCTCCACCATAAATCCAAGAATGTAATCTATGGCAAGGAAACATATGTGTAGTGAGGTGTATGAGCCTCTGGTCGAAGATCAATGGCCACACAACCCCCATTTTTGTCGAAAATAGCCATGAATGACCATTTTCAAAATACCAAAGGCTAAAACATTCGGATTTTTGCCCAAGAAATGGTCTCCACCAGAAATCCAAGAATGTGATCTATGGCAAGGAAACATATGTGGGGTGAGGTGTACGAGCCTCTGGTCGATGATCAATGGCCACAGAACCCCCTTTTTGCCGAAAATAGCCATGAACGACCATTTTCAATAATACCGAAGGCTAACACGTACGAGTTTTTGACACAAGAAATGGTCTCCACCAAAATCCAAGAATGTGATCTATGGCAAGGAAACATATGTGGGGTGAGTTTATGAGCCTCTAGTCGATGATAAATGGCCACACAACCCCCATTTTTTATGAAAATAGCCATGAGCGACCATTTTCAATAATATTAGAGGCTAAGACCTACGGATTTTTGACCAAGAAATGGTCTCCACCAGAATCCAAGAATGTTATCTATGGCAAGGAAACATGTGTGGGGTGAGGTGTATGAGCCTCTGGTCGATGATCAATGGCCACACAACCCCCATTTTTGTCGAAAATAGCCATGAATGACCATTTACAATAATACCGAAGGCTAACACCTACGGATTTTTGACCAAGAAATGGTCTCCACCAGAAATCCAAGAATGTGATCTATGGCAAGGAAACATATGTGGGGTGAGGTGTATGAGCCTCTGGTCGATGATCAATGGCCACACAACCCCCATTTTTGTCGAAAATAGCCATGAACGACCATTTTCAATAATATCGAAGGCTAACACCTACGGATTTTTGACCAAGAAATGGTCTCCACCAGAAATCCAAGAATGTGATCTACGACAAGGAAACATATGTGGGGTGAGGTGTATGAGCCTCTGGTCGACGATCAATGGCCACACAACCCCCATTTTGCCGAAAATAGCCATGAATGACCATTTTCAATAATACCGAAGGCTAACACGTACGAGTTTTTAACCAAGAAATGGTTTCCACCAGAAATCCAAGAATGTAATCTATGGCAAGGAAACATATGTGGGGTGAGGTTTATGAGCCTCTAGTCAATGATAAATGGCCACACAACCCCCATTTTTTATGAAAATAGCCATGAGCGACCTTGAAAATAGCCATGAGCGACCATTTTCAATAATATTAGAGGCTAAGACCTACGGATTTTTGACCAAGAAATGGTCTCCACCAGAAATCCAAGAATGTGATCTATGGCAAGGAAACATATCTGGGGTGAGGTGTATGAGCCTCTGGTCGATGATCAATGGCCACACAACCCCCATTTTTGTCGAAAATAGCCATGAATGACCATTTACAATAATACCGAAGGCTAACACCTACGGATTTTTGACCAAGAAATGGTCTCCACCAGAAATCCAAGAATGTGATCTATGGCAAGGAAACATATGTGGGGTGAGGTGTATGAGCCTCTGGTCGATAATCAATGGCCACATAACCCCCATTTTTGTCGAAAATAGCCATGAACGACCATTTTCAATAATATCGAAGGCTAACACCTATGGATTTTTGACCAAGAAATGGTCTCCACTAGAAATCCAAGAATGTGATCTACGACAAGGAAACATATGTGGGGTGAGGTGTATGAGCCTCTGGTCGACGATCAATGGCCACACAACCCCCATTTTGCCGAAAATAGCCATGAATGACCATTTTCAATAATACCGAAGGCTAACACGTACGAGTTTTTAACCAAGAAATGGTTTCCACCAGAAAATCCAAGAATGTAATCTATGGCAAGGAACATATGTGGGGTGAGGTTTATGAGCCTCTAGTCGATGATAATGGCCAACAACCCCCCATTTTTTATGAAAAATAGCCATGAGCGACCTTGAAAATAGCCATGAGCGACCATTTTCAATAATATTAGAGGCTAAGACCTACGGATTTTTGACCAAGAAATGGTCTCCACCAGAAATCCAAGAATGTGATCTATGGCAAGGAAACATATGTGGGGTGAGGTGTATGAGCCTCTGGTCGATGATCAAATGGCCACACAACCCCCATTTTGTCCGAAAATAGCCATGAATGACCATTTTACAATAATACCGAAGAGCTAACACCTACGGATTTTTTGACCAAGAATGGGTCTCCCCAGAAATCCAAGAATGTGATCTATGGCAAGGAAACATATGTGGGGTGAGGTGTATGAGCCTCTGGTCGATAATCAATGGCCACATAACCCCCATTTTTGTCGAAAATAGCCATGAACGACCATTTTCAATAATATCGAAGGCTAACACCTATGGATTTTTGACCAAGAAATGGTCTCCACCAGAAATCCAAGAATGTGATCTACGACAAGGAAACATATGTGGGGTGAGGTGTATGAGCCTCTGGTCGATGATCAATGGCCACACAACCCCCATTTTGCCGAAAATAGCCATGAATGACCATTTTCAATAATACCGAAGGCTAACACGTACGAGTTTTTAACCAAGAAATGGTTTCCACCAGAATCCAAGAATGTAATCTATGGCAAGGAAACATATGTGGGGTGAGTTTATGAGCCTCTAGTCGATGATAAATGGCCACACAACCCCCATTGTTTATGAAAATAGCCATGAGCGACCTTGAAAATAGCCATGAGCGACCATTTTCAATAATACTAGAGGCTAACACCTACGGATTTTAGACCAAGAAATGGTCCTCCACCAGAAATCCAAGAATGTGATCTATGGCAAGGAAACATATGTGGGGTGAGGTGTATGAGCGTCTGGTCGATGATCAATGGCCACACAACCCCCATTTTTGTCGAAAATAGCCATGAACGACCATTTTCAATAATACCGAAGGCTAACACCTACGGAATTTTGACCAAGAAATGGTCTCCAGCCAGAAATCCAAGAATGTGATCTATGGCAAGGAAACATATGTGGGGTGAGGTGTATGAGCCTCTGGTCGACGATCAATGGCCACACAACCCCCATTTTTATGAAAATAGCCATGAGCGCCTTGAAAATAGCCATGAGCGACCATTTTCAATAATACTAGAGGCTAACACCTACGGATTTTAGACCAAGAAATGGTCTCCACCAGAAATCCAAGAATGTGATCTATGGCAAGGAAACATATGTGGGGGTGAGGTGTATGAGCGTCTGGTCGTGATCAATGGGCCCACAACCCATTTTTGTCGAAAATAGCCATGACAGACCCTTTTCAATAATACCGAAGGCTAACACCTACGGATTTTGACCAAGAAATGGTCTCCGACCAGAAATCCAAGAATGTGATCTATGGCAAGGAAACATAATGTGGGGTGAGGTGTATGAGCCTCTGGTCGATGATTCAATGGCCACACAACCCCCATTTTGTCGAAAATAGCCATGAAAGACCATTTTCAATAATATCGAAGGCTAACACCTACAGAGTTTTTGACCAGAAATGGTCTCCACCAGAAATCCAAGAATGTGATCTACGACAAGGAAACATATGTGGGGTGAGGTGTATGAGCCTCTGGTCGACGATCATGGCCACACAACCCCATTTTGGCCGAAAATAGCCATGAAATGACCTTTTCAATAATATCGAAGGCTAACACCTACGGATTTTTGACCGAAGAATGGTCTCCAGCCAAAATCCAAGAATGTGATCTAACGACAAGGAAACATATGTGGGGTGAGGTGTATGAGCCTCTGGTCGACGATCAAATGGCCACACAACCCCCATTTGTCCGAAAAATAGCCATGAATAGACCATTTTCATAATACAGAAGGCTAACACCTACGAGTTTTAACCAAGAAATGGTTTCCACCAGAATCCAAGAATGTAATCTATGGCAAGGAGAACATATGTTGGGTGAGGTTTATGAGCCTCTAGGTCGATGATAAATGGCACACAACCCCCATTTTTATGAAAATAGCCATGAGCGACCTGAAAATAGCCATGAGCGACCATTTTTCAATAATACTAGAGGCTAACACCTACGGATTTTAGACCAAGAAATGGTCTCCACCAGAAATCCAAGAATGTGATCTATGGCAAGGAAACATATGTGGGGTGAGGTGTATGAGCGTCTGGTCGATGATCAATGGCCACACAACCCCCATTTTTGTCGAAAATAGCATGAAGCGACCATTTCAATAATACCGAAGGCTAACACCTACGGATTTTTGACCAAGAAATGGTCTCCACCAGAAATCCAAGAATGTGATCTATGGCAAGGAAACATATGTGGGGTGAGGTGGTATGAGCCTCTGGTCGATGATCAATGGCCACACAACCTCCATTTTTGTCGAAAATAGCCATGAACGACCATTTTCAATAATATCGAAGGCTAACACCTACTGATTTTGACCAAGAAATGGTCTCCACCAGAAATCCAAGAATGTGATCTACGACAAGGAAACATATGTGGGGTGAGGTGTATGAGCCGTACTGGTCGACGATCAATGGCCACACAACCCCCATTTTGCCGAAAATAGCCATGAATGACCATTTTCAATAATATCGAAGGCTAACACCTACGGATTTTTGACCAAGAAATGGTCTCCACCTAGAAATCCAAGAATGTGATCTACGACAAGGAAACATATGTGGGGTGAGGTGTATGAGCCTCTGGTCGACTGATCAATGGCCACACAACCCCCATTTTGCCGAAAATAGCCATGAATGACCATTTTCAATAATACCGAAGGCTAACACGTACGAGTTTTTAACCAAGAAATGGTTTCCACCAGAAATCCAAGAATGTAATCTATGGCAATGAAACATATGTGGGGTGAGGTTTATGAGCCTCTAGTCGATGATAAATGGCCACACAACCCCCATTTTTTATGAAAATAGCCATGAGCGACCTTGAAAATAGCCATGAGCGACCATTTTCAATAATACTAGAGGCTAACACCTACGGATTTTAGACCAAGAAATGGTCTCCACCAGAAATCCAAGAATGTGTTCTATGGCAAGGAAACATATGTGGGGTGAGGTGTATGAGCGTCTGGTCGATGATCAATGGCCACACAACCCCCATTTTTGTCGAAAATAGCCATGAACGACCATTTTCAATAATACCGAAGGCTAACACCTACGGATTTTTTACCAAGAAATGGTCTCCACCAGAAATCCAAGAATGTGATCTATGGCAAGGAAACATATGTGGGGTGAGTGTATGAGCCTCTGGAGTCGATGATCAATGGCCACACAACCCCCATTTTTGTCAAAATAGCCATGAATGACCATTTTCAAAATACCAAAGGCGAACACGTACTGGATTTTTAACCAAGAAAGTGGTCTCCACCAGAAAATCCAAGAATGTGACTATGGCAAGGAAACATATGTGGGGTGAGGTGTTACGAGCCTCTGAGTCGTGATACAATGGCCACACAACCCCCATTTTGCCGAAAATAGCCATGAATGACCATTTTCAATAATACCGAAGGCTAACACGTACGAGTTTTTAACCAAGAAATGGTCTCCACCAGAAATCCAAGAATGTGATCTATGGCAAGGAAACATATGTGGGTGAGGTGTATGAGCGTCTGGTCGATGATCAATGGCCACACAACCCCCATTTTTGTCGAAAATAGCCATGAACTACCATTTTCAATAATAGCGAAGCTACACCTACGGATTTTTGACCAAGAAATGGTCTCCACTAGAATCCAAGAATGTGATCTATGGCAAGGAAACATATGTGGGGTGAGGTGTATGAGCCTCTGGTCGACGATCAATGGCCACACAACCCTAATTTTTGTCGAAAATAGCCATGAACGATCATTTTCAATGACATTGAAGGCTAACACCTACAGATTTTTGACCAAGAAATGGTCTCCACCATAAATCCAAGAATGTGATCTATGGCAAGGAAACATATGTGTAGTGAGGTGTATGAGCCTCTGGTCGATGATCAATGTCCACACAACCCCCATTTTTGTCGAAAATAGCCATGAATGACCATTTACAATAATACCGAAGGCTAACACCTACGGATTTTTGACCAAAAATGGTCTCCACCAGAAATCCAAGATATGATCTATGGCAAGGAAACATATGTGGGGTGAGGTGTATGAGCCTCTGGTCGACGATCAATGGCCACACAACCCCCATTTTGCGAAAATAGCCATGAACGACCATTTTCAATAATACCGAAGGCTAACACTACGAGTTTTTAACCAAGAAATGGTCTACCACCAGAAATCCAAGAATGTAATCTATGGCAAGGAAACATATGTGGGGTGAGGTTTATGAGCCTCTAGTCGATGATAACATGGCCACACAACCCCCATTTTTATGTAAAAATAGCCATGAGCGACCTTGAAAATGCCATGAGCGACCATTTTCAATAATACTAGAGGCTAACACCTACGGATTTTAGACCAAGAAATGGTCTCCACCAGAAATCCAAGAATGTGATCTATGGCAAGGAAACATATGTGGGGTGAGGTGTATGAGCGTCTGGTCGATGATCAATGGCCACACAACCCCCATTTTTGTCGAAAATAACCATGAATGACCATTTTCAATAATACCGAAGGCTAACACCTACGGATTTTTGACCAAGAAATGGTCTCCACCAGAAATCCAAGAATGTGATCTATGGCAAGGAAACATATGTGGGGTGAGGTGTATGAGCCTCTAGTCGATGATCAATGGCCACACAACCCCCATTTTTGTCGAAAATAGCCATGAATGATCATTTTCAAAAATACCAAAGGCTAACACGTACGGATTTTTAAACAAGAAATGGTCTCCACCAGAAATCCAAGAATGTGATCTATGGCAAGGAAACATATGTGGGGTGAGGTGTACGAGCCTCTGGTCGATGATAAATGGCCACACAACCCCCATTTTGCCGAAAATAGTCATGAATGACCATTTTCAATAATGCCGAAGGCTAACACGTACGAGTTTTTAACCAAGAAATGGTCTCCACTAGAAATCCAAGAATGTGATCTATGGCAAGGAAACATATGTGGGGTGAGGTGTATGAGCGTCTGGTCGATGATCAATGGCCACACAACCCCCATTTTTGTCGAAAATAGCCATGAACGACCATTTTCAATAATACCGAAGGCTAACACCTACGGATTTTTAAACAAGAAATGGTCTCCACCAGAAATCCAAAAATGTGATCTATGGCAAGGAAACATATGTGGGGTGAGGTGTACTGAGCCTCTGGTCGATGATCAATAGGCCACACAACCCCCATTTTTGCCGAAAAATAGCCATGAATATGACCATTTTCAATAATACCGCAAGGCTAAACACGTACGAGTTTTTTAACCAAGAAATGGTCTCCACTAGAAATCCAAGAATGTATCTATGGCAAGGAAACATATGTGGGGTGAGGTGTATGAAGCGTCTGGTCGATGATCAATGGCCACACAACCCCATTTTTGATCTGAAAATAGCCATGAACGAACCATTTTCAATAATACGAAGGCTAACACCTACGGATTTTTGACCAAGAAATGGTCTCCACCAGAATCAAGAATTTGATCTATGGCAAGGAAACATATGTGGGTGAGGTGTATGAGCCTCTGGTCGACGATCAATGGCACACAACACCTATTTTTGTCGAAAATAGCCATGAACGACCATTTTCAATAGACACTGAAGGCTAACACCTACGGATTTTTGACCAAGAAATGGTCTCCAACCATCAAAATCCAAGAATGTGATCTATGTCAAGGAAACATATGTGTAGTGAGGTTTATGAGCCTCTGGTCGATGATCAATGGCCACACAATCCCCATTTTTGTCGAAAATAGCCATGAATGACCATTTACAATAATACCGAAGGCTAACACCTACGGATTTTTGACCAAGAAATGGTCTCCACCAGAAATCCAAGAATGTGATCTATGGCAAGGAAACATATGTGGGGTGAGGTGTATGAGCCTCTGGTCGATGATCAATGGCCACACAACCCCCATTTTTCCGAAAATAGCCATGAATGACCATTTTCAATAATACCGAAGGCTAACACGTACGAGTTTTTAACCAAGAAATGGTCTCCACCAGAAATCCAAGAATGTAATCTATGGCAAGGAAACTTATGTGGGGTGAGGTTTATGAGCCTCTAGTCGATGATAAATGGCCACACAACCCCCATTTTTTATGAAAATAGCCATGAGCGACCTTGAGAATAGCCATGAGCGACCATTTTCAATAATACTAGAAGGCTAACACTACGGATTTTAGACCAAGAATGGTCTCCACCAGAAATCCAAGAATGTGATCTATGGCAAGGAAACATATGTGGGGTGAGGTGTATGAGCATCTGGTCGATGATCAACGGCCACACAACCCCCATTTTTGTCGAAAATAGCCATGAATGACCATTTTCAATAATACCGAAGGCTAACACCTACGAATTTTTGACCAAGAAATGGTCTCCACCAGAAATCCAAGAATGTGATCTATGGCAAGGAAACATATGTGGGGTGAGGTGTATGAGCCTCTAGTCGATGATCAATGGCCACACAACCCCCATTTTTGTCGAAAATAGCCATGAATGACCATTTTCAAAAATACCAAAGGCTAACACGTACGGATTTTTGACCAAGAAATGGTCTCCACCAGAAATCCAAGAATGTGATCTATGGCAAGGAAACATATGTGGGGTGAGGTGTACGAGCCTCTGGTCGATGATCAATGGCCACACAACCCCCATTTTGCCGAAAATAGCCATGAATGACCATTTTCAATAATACCGAAGTCTAACACGTACGAGTTTTTAACCAAGAAATGGTTTCCACCAGAAATCCAAGAATGTAATCTATGGCAAGGAAACATATGTGGGGTGAGGTTTATGAGCCTCTGGTCGATGATGAATGGCCACACAACCCCCATTTTTGTCGAAAATAGCCATGAATGACCATTTTCAATAATACCGAAGGCTAACACCTACGGATTTTTGACCAAGAAATGGTCTCCACCAGAAATCCAAGAATGTGATCTATGGCAAGGAAACATATGTGGGGTGAGGTGTATGAGCCTCTGGTCGATGATCAATGGCCACACAACCCCCATTTTTGTCGAAAATAGCCATGAACGACCATTTTCAATAATATCGAAGGCTAACACCTACGGATTTTTGACCAAGAAATGGTCTCCACCAGAAATCCAAGAATGTGATCTATGGCAAGGAAACATATGTGGGGTGAGGTGTATGAGCCTCTGGTCGACGATCAATGGCCACACAACCCTATTTTTTGTCGAAAATAGCCATGAACGACCATTTTCAATAATACCGAAGGCTAACACGTACGAGTTTTTAACCAAGAAATGGTTTCCACCAGAAATCCAAGAATGTAATCTATGGCAAGGAAACATATGTGGGGTGAGGTGTATGAGCCTCTGGTCGACGATCAATGGCCACACAACCCTAATTTTTGTCGAAAATAGCCATGAACGACCATTTTCAATGACACTGAAGGCTAACACCTACGGATTTTTGACCAAGAAATGGTCTCCACCATAAATCCAAGAATGTAATCTATGGCAAGGAAACATATGTGGGGTGAGGTTTATGAGCCTCTGGTCGAAGATCAATGGCCACACAACCCCCATTTTTGTCGAAAATAGCCATGAATGACCATTTTCAAAAATACCAAAGGCTAACACCTACGGATTTTTGCCCAAGAAATGGTCTCCACCAGAAATCCAAGAATGTGATCTATGGCAAGGAAACATATGTGGGGTGAGGTGTATGAGCCTCTGGTCGACGATCAATGGCCACACAACCCTAATTTTTGTCGAAAATAGCCATGAACGACCATTTTCAATGACACTGAAGGCTAACACCTACGGATTTTTGACCAAGAAATGGTCTCCACCATAAATCCAAGAATGTGATCTATGGCAAGGAAACATATGTGTAGTGAGGTGTATGAGCCTCTGGTCGAAGATCAATGGCCACACAACCCCCATTTTGTCGAAAATAGCCATGAATGACCATTTACAATAATACCGAAGGCTAACATCTACGGATTTTTGACCAAGAAATGGTCTCCACCAGAAATCCAAGAATGTGATCTATGGCAAGGAAACATATGTGGGGTGAGGTGTACGAGCCTCTGGTCGATCATCAATGGCCACACAACCCCCATTTTTGTTGAAAATAGCCATGAACGACCATTTTCAATGACACTGAAGGCTAACACCTACGGATTTTTGACCAAGAAATGGTCTCCACCAGAAATCCAAGAATGTGATCTATGGCAAGGAAACATATGTGGGGTGAGGTGTACGAGCCTCTGGTCGATGATCAATGGCCACACAACCCCCATTTTGCCGAAAATAGCCATGAACGACCATTTTCAATAATACCGAAGGCAACACGTACGAGTATCTCTACTACTTATTAAGTAAGCAATAGTAGTCTGCCTCTGACCCGTTCTGCCGTTCTGCCTCTGACCCGTTCTGCCTCCGGTCGTACAGCTCCGCGCCAAAAAATCATCTTGCTACGGTACCAGAGACGTTCGTCTGAGCAACAAACAGCACACACCAACACATCTAAGCAACAAACAACACACACCAACGCTTATAAGTCACGTTTCGACGCTCTGGGTGGCCGGTATGGCACTAATCAAATAACACCATAGCAGTGCCTCTGTTCGAGTGGTGTATGCGACCCAACGATGGTGCGGCCCATTTTACAGCCCATCCTACGGCGCCTGCCTTCTACACCCCAGGCTACGGCGCCTGCTGCCTTCACTCCAGCGACGGCGCGAGCAGGATGCCCACGACCTCGACCTCCTCCTCACGACCACGGTTTCAACCGCTCCGCCAGCTCCGCCATTTACGCACACGACTTCAACCTCGTCAGGCTCAGGCTCCGCGACGGCCGCCACCTGATTCAGCGCACGCACGACTTCAACGGCGCCTAAGCTCAGGCTCCGCGACGGCCGCCACCTCGCCTACTGCGAGAGCGGCGTGCCCCGGGACCAAGCCAGGTTCGCCGTCGTCTTCTCCCACGGATTCACCGCTCCCGAGAGGACAGCGTCAGCGCCTCCCAGGTACCGACCGATCCAAGCACCACCACCACCTTGTCTACCTCCCCTTCCCTCCCCCATCTGCTGCCGGACCCGTACGCCGGCCTTCGCTTCACTCGCCCGCCAGGTTCATGGACGTACGGGCGAGATCTGGAGCGCGTCTCTGCCGGTGTCCTTGGAACGAAGACGACCTGGCAAAGAGTCCCCTTTTCTTTGGTAGCATCGGTAGGTGGAGGTGCCAAACGCTATCCCATCCGTGTGTCGTCATGTGCTGGGTGAAAGCTTCTTCTCGAAGGAACAACAGCTGCTTGCCTCTCTCATCTTGCTAGCTTGCACAGTACAGTACAATTCTAATCTTGTTGCCATTCGACCAATGGACCTATAATAACCTACACCTCATTAAGACAGCAAACACCCATTTCAATAAAAACTTTCATACGACCAGGAGTTCCTATGACTATATCCTGCAACCACAAACCCCCAAAAAAATGAATACAGGGTCAGGCAACAGTATGCTTTTACACAAATTAACTGTCAAAGACTGATTGGGGACACAGTTACATTACATGTCCTATATAGTAAAGAAACATTGAGTTTTCATTAAGTGAAATCCGTGAAAAAAGAAGTGGCATGGTAATGGTTTGGTATGCAACGATATCAAAAGTTCATAACTTAATCAATATTCAGTATTCAGTACAATTATATGAACTGTGGCTGGGAAAAGAAAAATGAAATCAGTTATCTTACCACTCCAGATTTAAGGGCAGATATTTGGGGTTCCTTTTTAGTTCCACCATAAAGACAGCCTGATTTTATCCCACATGGTGCACCAGCCTCACTAAGTACATCTGAAATATGGCAAAATATAGAAATGTGTAAATTATTCTTGTATGTTCACATTCAACCATATTATTTTTGTTCGCAATCAAGCTTACAGATTACTATGAATTAGTTCTTTTTCATTATCTCACACACCAAACAGGATATGACATGTGCATTTTTGTATAAAAAGGTAAAATAATTATTATGCCTCTCTTTCCCAACAAACAAATGGCTATTGATGACAGAATCTTCTAGGAAAAATCATGTTAAAAACTTCAAGCAGCAGTAGAAGCTCGAAAAAACAACTGGACCTGAAGTAATGATTATTTCAGAAAAGATTGTCAAATAAGAAAAGCTTCAAAGATTCATCATGCGATGAATTAGCAGCACGAGCAGTGATAGTGACATCAGTTTTGATTGAAGTAGTGATTGAAGTAGTGTGTTCAAACATCTAATATGGAGTGTATACAGAACATCTGCTTTTAGTTGACAGGGTTTGGTTCGCTGCAGCTTTAGAGTACCAGTTTTTCATAATGTCTATGTTCGCTGCAGTTTTTCATAGTGTATACGGAACATCCGTTTTTTCATAATGTCTATGTTCATTCTTTAGACCTTTGTAATCCATACTCAGTCTGTAATAGGATTTATTTTTTTCTTACAATTCTGGTTTGATCATTCTTTCAAGTAGTGTATTCGTTCATATGTTCAAAAAGCAGATGCTCCGTTCAAGTTTGGGGTTTAAATTTGCTTTAATTCCAACAGTATAATTCCTTGTTAAAAAATTCAAATAGATGAGTAAAATGGCATCATTTGATTTTGCATATGATTCAAACAGGTGAATGGATAATAGAGGTACTTCAACATGTATTATCTTGTCACTGAGTTTGTTTCTTTGCTGTCAGATGTTGCTAATATTAATTCACTGACATCCAGGTAATAACACCGCTAATGATTTTTTAGACCCCACTGACTGGGCCAAACTCAATCATTGGTAGAGCTGTTGTTGTTCACGTTGCTCCTGATGATCTTGTAAAGGGTAATTATGTTCAACACTTTTCCCTTTTGTGTGTTGAATGGTGGTGTTTTTCATCTGTTCTGAGCTAAGTTTTTCACATTGGTTTTGAGTTCAGATAGTCCTATAATCAATATATATACCTGTTTATGGGGCTCTCGGCCATCAGGATCTCGTCTGACACATCCGCCTTCCCCTACACGCACCGCCGCGGCCACCGCTTCGCCATCCGCATCTCCTGCATCATCTCCGAGACGTTCCGCCTCGGCCTCCCCAGCGTGCGCTGGTTCGTCATGGGCGACGACGACACCGTCTTCTTCCCGGACAACCTCCTCACCGTGCTCAACAAGTTCGACAACCGCCAGCCCTACTACATCGGCTCCCTCTCCGAGAGCTACCTGCAGAACATCTACTTTTCCTACGGGATGGCGTACGGCGGCGGCGGCTTCGCCATCAGCCGGCCATTGGCCGAGCACCTCACGCTCAAGTACGCATTGTGGCTCAGCTCCAACATTGTGCTGCAGTCTGCGTTCAAGGACCCCAGACCCCACAACGGGCATGGTTGCTATTCAACCATATGATAAGTCAAGGTAAGCTTATACCAATTAACCTTCCCAATGCAGATCCACTGTTGAGTTCTTTCATCCTATGTACTCACACCCATGTACTGTACACTGTCCGTTCATAAACAGTGTGGCTGCCAGTCACATGGCAGATCAACAACAAACAAAAAATCATTACGAACCAATTATATTCAGTATCACAACAACTTCATTAATGAAGTGCCGGGTATCTTGTCCATTCATAAAAGAATATCTGCATTTTATTCAACATTGGTGTGCAGTCTGTACTCTTTTGTTTTCTGTTTGTTCTTTGATCCTTATCACACTTAGGGACTTTGTAGACTCTGAAATTTTAGTCACTAAGGTATACAGAAAGACTCTGAAATTTATTTTTTCTGCACGATCCAAAAAATGTTTTTTGTGTGTTTCTCATTTTCATTTGGTTAAGTACATTTATGTTTCTACTTCGTGCAGTTTACAATTGAAACAGGCAATGTGCAACTTGGTTTGATCTGGTAACATTTATGTTTATACTTCGTGCAGCTTGTGAACATGGTTACACGTTAGCCCAGAGTTTGGATCCGAACAACGAAGGGAGAGGAGTATTGCAGTTCAAAAGCGGTTACATTTAAGATGTCCTTTTCTCAACTTCTACAGTATTGGAGAATAAACTTTTGAATTTTCATACTTTGTTGGTAAAGGCCATAGAAGTATATCACCATGAATCCATCCCCTTCTTTTTGTGAATCTTTTACTATTATTTTTATAAGGCCATTCTAGATGCTTTTACCTATGTTACTGGTAACAATGATGAATGTTTTTCTGGAGGGGAGAGTATTGGGGATGCCGGTTGCTAGGCCGGAGCCGCAGGAGCCCCGAGTGATCGCCCATGTCGACATGGACTGCTTCTATGTTCAAGGTCTGTGACCATCCTTGCCCGTCCCTCTCCCACCCCGCCCATCACCAACCGTTCTTCGACCGAAAAAGTGATCATCTGCTTTACCACAATCGAGCAACGGAGGAACCCGACGCTCAGGGGACAGCCAACCGCCGTGGTGCAGTACAACGGCTGGAAAGGCGGTGGCTTGATTGCCATCAGCTACGAGGCTCGTGGATTTGGTGTGAAGAGGCGAGTGCCGTTCCTTTCTTCGTCAATAGTCTCGTCTAATTGGAATTTGCTTAGGTCGTAACTTCTGACGAAATGGTTGTGCTTATTCAGGTCCATGCGCGGAGATGAGGCCAAGAGGGTCTGTTCTGGTATTAATCTTGTTCAGGTCCCAGTGGCACGTGGCAAGGCTGACCTTAATCTTTACAGAAGTGCTGGTGCTGAGGTTGGTTCACCATCGTAGACTAATTTACTACAAGTTATAATTGCGCAGGACTTACATGGCATATTATTATAGAACAATAAGTCTATATTTTGCACCTAAACTTTCAGGTTGTTGCAATCCTTGCAAGCAAAGGGAAGTGCGAGCGGGCATCCATCGACGAAGTTTATCTTGACCTTACTGATGCAGCAAAGGAAATGCTCTTACAAGCTCCCCCAGATTCACCAGAGGGGATTTTTATGGAGGCAGCAAAGTCAAATATCTTGGGCCTTCCGGCTGTAAGAACGCTCTCGCAGTTAGATTTGTTACTGCTCTACTATTTGATGTAGCATGGTCATAGGCCATGATATATTCAGGATGCCAGCGAGAAGGAAAAGAATGTGAGGGCATGGCTTTGTCAATCAGAAGCTGATTACCAGGACAAGTTACTGCCATGTGGAGCTATAATTGTTGCACAGTTACGAGTCAGAGTTCTAGAGGAAACCCAATTCACATGCTCTGCTGGGATTGCTCACAATAAGGTTTATAATGAGTCGTAATAGTGAGTAGATGCTTTTCTTTCTGTTGACAAAAATGTTCAGTAGCCCATGGTTATTATCATGTTAGTTTTGCTGTGCTCAAAAAATCAGCTAAGGTTCCTGTTTTTCTGTTTTATGCATTCCTTTATTCCTTTCTCTTGCTATCTTAGTTTTCCACTCATTGTTCTTATACTGTGCAGATGTTAGCTAAACTTGTCAGTGGAATGCACAAGCCTGCTCAGCAAACAGTTGTCCCTTCTTCATCAGTTCAAGACTTACTAGCATCACTACCTGTGAAAAAGATGTAATGATCTACCTCTAACAAGATGCCTCTGTCCTTTATGGTTCTTTCTTTCCTGGGAAAAGTTTTTGAGACTTTGTGACACTATTAGATCACATAACATTGTGCTTTAGTTGGAACTCTGCATGTGAAACTGAATAGTGAGAATAACCATATTGTTCAGGAAACAACTTGGTGGTAAGCTTGGAAGTTCCTTGCAGGATGATCTTGGGGTTGAGACTATTGGTGATCTCCTAAGTTTTACAGAGGAAAAATTACAAGAGCAGTATGGAGTAAATACTGGGTAATTATGTTCATGCTTTATTAATGTGTTATTATTTGGTTTACCTTGATTAATGTAGACATAAGATTATAGTGAAGATATGATATCACATTTTAAAGAGTCAAGATTTGTTATTCCCTTAGGATTTTAGCAGATTATTTAACTTTTATAAGTTAATAGTTAGTTTGTTGTAGCAAAAACATGCTTCTTTGCATACATTTATTTAGTATCATGTCAAATACTCACTAACTCATCTTGTAAGCGCTTGACTTCGTGCAAAACTTGGTTATGGAAGACTGCCAGGGGCATTAGCGGGGAAGAAGTTGAGGACCGTCTTCTCCCAAAGAGTCACGGGTGTGGAAAGACATTTCCTGGCCCAAGAGCACTGAAGTACAGTGCTTCTGTATCTTTATTGTTATTTCTGGGTCTAGATTTAAGATAGATGATTTGTTGACATGGTATATGAGTGAACATATGACGTACAAAAGGCTAGAGTAGCTGAATGACTGGCCCCACTCACCTTAGCTGTCAGATGTCTGTTTACCGACTTCGTCAGCCTTGGCTTACTAACAAAATGTCATCCTGCAGACTGTCTTTGCCGTCTGCACATCGTCGAGGACATAAAATGGGGAGCTGAACCATGAGAAGGCCTCCTGCTCTTCGCCTTCTCCGTTGCGTGTGGGCTCTTCATGGCATCGATATGGCCTACCACAAAATTGCTCCGCGGTGATTCTTTCTCATCACTGAGAGCCTGACAAACTGATAAGGTGAGTTTCTTCTTCTCTTTGAGTGAGATCTTAGTTCTTCTTATATATTCAATGAGATAAGTCAGCTCTTCCTTGGCAGTATGAATTTCCCTATCAAGCTTTATGAGCCTCCTCTGTGAAGCTGACATTGATTATATGAGTTTGAACCTAAGCCAAGTGTTAGATCTCATGTACTTCATGATTGGAATTTCATCGGTCTTTTTAGGTGCCAGGGTTTTTTATCCTATAATAAAAGCGAAAAGGGTGTATTTGTCGTGAAAACATGCTATATTTCTGCTAGCTGTTCTTCTATTACATTTTTTGTGTAAAGAATCAATTTCATTCTTTCATTACATTACTTTCAAAACTCCATTGCTAACAAGGTTTTATTGACAAAAAAGGTGGATTTGAATGAGGCAGTTGAAACCAAGAGTTGTTGTCTCTCCCAAGAACACATTTCATCACCATCACTAAGTATAAGTGTTGTTTCATTTCAAGGAAGAGAACATGTCGTGAAAGATCAGATATAAAAACAATTCAGCTTTTCGTGTATTTCGTTGGTGTTTGGGTTTGTGGCTGGCTCCTTTCCTTGAGCAGTATCATTTGATCTCTGTTTTTTTACTTAGTTAGGTTTGTGGTACTCACAGTTGTGCAATTTCATTTGTGTTTGTGGTCCCTTGACATCCTGCGTCATCTCTGGACAACACATTCCTTAGGCTACTAGCACAATGCATGCTTGCTTTGTTTTATTTATCTTCAGTAGCAAGGAGCAGCTAGGTAACATAGCAAATTAGGGTTCTCCACTTCAACTCTGACTTCTGTGATGATTCGAGCGGCAAGTTGATGGTCGAGCATAACACCTGCTACCACATGACATGGGGCACTCTACTCCACTATGAAGGCTAGAGGTCCCGGGCCGAGAAGGAGACTATTGTGCACCCTCCATTGTCACCATGTAAAGTATTATTAAGCTATTGGTTACATTGGCCTAAGGATTTTATTTTGATTAAAATCATTTTACTCCGAGAGGTGTGAGAAGTGTATTCAGGATGATGAAACTTCTGTGCCATAAATAGAACTATGCATTAAATTTTCAGCCCTTCGGCCCTTTTTCGTTTTCCACTGACATGGTACTCAAGTTCACATCTTTATACTTTTGAGTAGTCTAAATTCAAGTATTAATTTACTGTCTATCACTTGGAGTATAAACTTTCCATGGAATACTTATATGATTGTATTTATTATTCATTACGTAACAGTTTTTTCAGGTTCTCTTGCAGCCACGGGATGGTGGCGGCCTTCGCGCGGGCAGCGTGGCTCAAGGAGTACCACGAGAAGGTGCTGGTGGAGATCTACGGGTCACCTCTCCTTCTCTCTGCCTAGCTAGATCCAGATCCATCCTATACCTCTGCAGCGCCACCCCTCTCTTTGCCTCGACGCAGATATATCCCATACCTCCGCGACGCCACCCCTCTTGATTTTTACTCTCTTGATTTTTAACTATATGATGTGTTTTTAAACTAACTACTTGTCCCAACATCATATATGCAAAACATGAGGGAGTATCTACTTTTTTGAAACTTATCGGTTTACTTTTTTTTCTTTACCACATCAACTTTAACTATGTGAGGTGCGGAATTCAAGATGCATATGCCATCTTAGACATACTATGAGTTAGTTTTGTTTATACAACATGTATGGTTTATTTGAACTGTCTAAACCCGTTAGTTTAGCATATAGACTCCAGAAGATGGACAAGGCATCAAAGTTCCTAAAACTGTTAGTTTAGCATGATTATAATTTGAACTGTCTAAATCATCCATTTTTAGTGTGATGAACTGTTATTTGGAATGGTGCTACAATAGTTTGTATATTTGGTGATGAACTATCAAAGGTTTGTTCATGTTGAAGGACTCGACCTGTCATTCCTGAATGAGGGTTGCTCAAGAATAGAAGAGGGTTCAAACTTTTCTATAGTATCATCTTTGGGGGCACAACTATACATGTAAATTTTTCTGAAATATTCTTTGCATAATGTATCTGCAATTCAGATTTCTAAAGCATTGTGTGTGGCACAAAACTGCATGGACAATTAAATTAGGCTACTTGTTTAAGATATGTGCCTCGAATTTGTAACCATTAATTGTTGTATTGTTCTTCAGGTTAGCATGACGCTGAACATTTTGGCCGACCTTTCACCTCTTTTCACGTGGAACACAAAACAGGTAAACACGTATTTCTGGCACTTCAGACCATTTCCTTCATGGTCGTCGTTCCTGGTTTCCACTAATTTTTACTGCACAATAAAGTGTGATTTTATCTTGATGTACAAGGTTAACACTGAAAATAAGGAATCCCCGAGCAGAGGAGGTACCTCTCGTTAATGTTCGGGTCTTTTAGCGAATGAGAATTTAAACCTGAGTTTTGGGTAACTGTATTAGAGTGTTCTCAATTTGCAGAATGTTTTTTCATTAGAAAATTTTAGTCTATCTTGATACATCAGTGCAACTGAATCTCTTATGAACCTTTTTTATTGTGTTGTTCAAGCGAAACTTTAAAATATTGTTGCTTAACTTTTCTTTTATTGCATGCTTTTAGGTGTTTGTTTTTGTGGCAGCAGAGTGTGAGACTCCACAGGATGCTTTTATTCAAGTAAGTTTGTCAGTTATTATTCTTCATGAGTCCATATATTACTTGTGGTCCTGTAATGTAGGTCATTATTATAGTGGCTTAGATGATCGTTAATCACTATTAGCCTCCAACAATTGTCCATAAAAGCATGAGTTTTCTGCTTGGGACTATAGTGCAATCTCATGAAATTGCCACTTGCTTGAGGGTTGTAGTAATGATGCCATATAGCTTTTCTCTTGGTCTTCAACTTACATTGAGAGTTGTTGCAGATGCATATAGTGGTTTTGGAAAGTGAATTTTTACTTTGTTGTGGGTTGTGCCAATTGCCAAATCTTTTAAAGCTACACAATCTGACCTAACCCATTAGACATGTCCATGTGTTATTCATGGGATTTTTTCACCAATATATGTAAATCTAGATGAACAACAATTGAGTATATATTATGGGAAAACTGAAGTCTGTATGTTAATTAATCCACGTCCTTGTAGACCAGCTAGCTAAATCTGGTTCAAGGAACATCAATAGTTGATAAAAAGAATGTAGTTTGATTGCAACAGGCCAGAACAACATTTTAGAACAAGGTAACAAATTGAGACTGCTCTTTGTATTTGTGTGATATAATCTTGGACTTAATGGATACATGTACCAGTATGTCATTTGCACAATTACTGTTGTTTTTACCTTCAAAGCTATTTATGCTTCTATTGTTAATGTTCATTGTACATTCACTCTTCTGGCACAATTGTGCTTGACTACTTGTGTGTGATTGATTAGCTTAGTAATTGGTTAAACTGATTAAGTTTTGCAGGCAAACAATAAGCTATACATTTACTTGTCACCATTATGAAAACAAAGAAATAAGTTATGTGCATTAAATTGTGGGATTTCTTAAAAAACTATGTTGCTGCTGTAATGGTGGGAAGTTACATGCTCATGTGTTTTTGCAGTTGTGTTCAAATACGGAAGTGGTTTGATTATCGTAGCCATATTTGTATTGTAAGTATAATGCATGATTTTTAGAATTTTCCCCAACCTGTCAAGTAGACATTGGGGTCAAATCAATCAATAAATTTCAGTGAATGAACATGTTTGTGAGAAACTTGGCCCAAATTTATATGAATTTCTGTAGAAAACTGACATCTGTGAAGGAAAAGTCCCTTGGGCTCCTCACCCAGAATTTTGTCAAGCTCTTCTTCACCATGAAGGTTAGAGGACTAAATTCACACTGTGTGGTTCTGGTTATTTCTCTTTCGCACTTAACTATAATGGGGCTTGTATTTTGTGCAGGTTGAGACAATCTCACTTTGACGAAGGTGCAAGGCTTCTCCTTGGAGACGGACATGTAGAGAGCAACATGAGAAGTTAGCGCATGCATTCCTTTTGTTTAGTTCCATGTTTGTGTTAAATGCCTTTTCTATCCAAATAGAACACACAATGGACACATGTAAGCAAATATATACTCCAATCTTTAGATTTTCATTGTTAAAACACTCTATTTGTTTAATGATGTTATTGTCAATTAAACTAGGATCAGTGGTCTTCTCTATAAAGGTATATGTTGATAGATGCCTTATTTTCATTTTTATTTATATTAATACCCTATATTATTTTTTGTTTTGGGGAATGAAGTGCATAGGAAATTTGTAATGTGGGCGATGATGCTTATCTTATTCTGTGGGATGCTCAAACTGGCATTGGCTCAATTAATTCGATGCTTGTCTTATTCTGTGAATTTTAATATATTTTATCATAATATGTTCTTCCGTAGCAACGCACGGGCATTTACCTAGTTTAACCAAGAAATGGTCTCCACCAGAAATCCAAGAATGTGATCTATGGCAAGGAAACATATGTGGGGTGAGGTTTATGAGACTCTAGTCGATGATAAATGGCCACACAACCCCCATTTTTTATGAAAATAGCCATGAGCGACCTTGAAAATAGCCATGAGCGACCATTTTCAATAATACTAGAGGCTAACACCTACGGATTTTAGGCCAAGAAATGGTCTCCACCAGAAATCCAAGAATGTGATCTACGACAAGGAAACATATGTGGGGTGAGGTGTATGAGCCTCTGGTCGACGATCAATGGCCACACAACCCCCATTTTGCCGAAAATAGCCATGAACGACCATTTTCAATAATACCGAAGGCTAACACGTACGAGTTTTTGACCAAGAAATGGTCTCCACCAAAAATCCAAGAATGTGATCTAAGGCAAGGAAACATATGTGGGGTGAGATTTATGAGCCTCTAGTCGATGATAAATGGCCACACAACCCCCATTTTGCCGAAAATAGCCATGAATGACCATTTTCAATAATACCGAAGGCTAACACCTACGGATTTTTGACCAAGAAATGGTCTCCACCAGAAATCCATGAATGTGATCTATGGCAAGGAAACATATGTGGGGTAAGGTGTATGAGCCTCTGGTCGACGATCAATGGCCACACAACCCTAATTTTTTTCGAAAATAGCCATGAACGACCATTTTCAATGACACAGAAGGCTAACACCTACGAATTTTTGACCAAGAAATGGTCTCCACCATAAATCCAAGAATGTGATCTATGGCAAGGAAACATATGTGGGGTGAGGTGTATGAGCGTCTGGTCGATGATCAATGGCCACACAACCCCCATTTTTGTCGAAAATAGCCATGAACGACCATTTTCAATAATATCGAAGGCTAACACCTACGGATTTTTGACCAAGAAATGGTCTCCACCAGAAATCCAAGAATGTGATCTACGACAAGGAAACATATGTGGGGTGAGGTGTATGAGCCTCTGGTCGACGATCAATGGCCACACAACCCCCATTTTTGTCGAAAATAGCATTGAATGACCATTTTCAAAAATACCAAAGGCTAACACGTACGGATTTTTGACCAAGAAATGGTCTCCACCAGAAATCCAAGAATGTGATCTATGGCAAGGAAACATATGTGGGGTGAGGTGTATGAGCCTCTGGTCGATGATCAATGGCCACACAACCCCCATTTTTGTCGAAAATAGCCATGAATGACCATTTACAATAATACCGAAGGCTAACACCTACGGATTTTTGACCAAGAAATGGTCTCCACCAGAAATCCAAGAATGTGATCTATGGCAAGGAAACATATGTGGGGTGAGGTGTATGAGCCTCTGGTCGATGATCAATGGCCACACAACCCCCATTTTTTGTCGAAAATAGCCATGAACGACCATTTTCAATAATACCGAAGGCTAACACGTACGAGTTTTTGACCAAGAAATGGTCTCCACCAAAAATCCAAGAATGTGATCTATGGCAAGGAAACATATGTGTAGTGAGGTGTACGAGCCTCTGGTCGATGATCAATGGCCACACACCCCCCATTTTTATCGAAAATAGCCATGAATGACCATTTTCAATAGGCCATTGATCATCGACTAGAGGCTCATACACCTCACCCCACATATGTTTCCTTGCCATAGATTACATTCTTGGATTTCTGGTGGAAGCCATTTCTTGGTTAAAAACTCGTACGTGTTAGCCTTCGGTATTATTGAAAATGGTCATTCATGGCTATTTTCGACAAAAATGGGGGTTGTGTGGCCATTGATCATCGACCAGATGCTCATACACCTCACCCCACATATGTTTCCTTGCCATAGATCACATTCTTGGATTTCTGGTGGAGACCATTTCTTGGTCTAAAATCCGTAGGTGTTAGCCTCTAGTATTATTGAAAATGGTCGCTCATGGCTATTCTCAAGGTCGCTCATGGCTATTTTCATAAAAAATGGGGGTTGTGTGGCCATTGATCATCGACTAGAGGCTCATAAACCTCACATCACATATGTTTCCTTGCCATAGATTACATTCTTGGATTTCTGGTGGAGACCATTTCTTGGTTAAAAACTCGTACGTGTTAGCCTTCGGTATTATTGAAAATGGTCATTCATGGCTATTTTCGGCAAAATGGGGGTTGTGTGGCCATTGATCATCGACCAGAGGCTCATACACCTCACCCCACATATGTTTCCTTGCCATAGATCACATTCTTGGATTTCTGGTGGAGACCATTTCTTGGTCAAAAATCCGTAGGTGTTAGCCTTCGGTATTATTGTAAATGGTCATTCATGGCTATTTTCGACAAAAATGGGGGTTGTGTGGCCATTGATCATCGACCAGAGGCTCATACACCTCACTACACATATGTTTCCTTGCCATAGATCACATTCTTGGATTTATGGTGGAGACCATTTCTTGGTCAAAAATCCGTAGGTGTTAGCCTTCAGTGTCATTGAAAATGGTCGTTCATGGCTATTTTCGACAAAAATTAGGGTTGTGTGGCCATTGATCGTCGACCAGAGGCTCATACACCTCACCCCACATAAGTTTCCTTGCCATAGATCAAATTCTTGGATTTCTGGTGGAGACCATTTCTTGGTCAAAAATTCGTAGGTGTTAGCCTTCGGTATTATTGAAAATGGTCGTTCATGGCTATTTTCGACAAAAATGGGGGTTGTGTGGCCATTGATCATCGACCAGACGCTCATACACCTCACCCCACATATGTTTCCTTGCCATAGATCACATTCTTGGATTTCTAGTGGAGACCATTTCTTGGTTAAAAACTCGTACGTGTTAGCCTTCGGTATTATTGAAAATGGTCATTCATGGCTATTTTCGGCAAAATGGGGGTTGTGTGGCCATTGATCATCGACCAGAGGCTCGTACACCTCACCCCACATATGTTTCCTTATCATAGATCACATTCTTGGATTTCTGGTGGAGACCATTTCTTGGTTAAAAATCCGTACGTGTTAGCCTTTGGTATTTTTGAAAATGGTCATTCATGGCTATTTTCGACAAAAATGGGGGTTGTGTGGCCATTGATCATCGACTAGAGGCTCATACACCTCACCCCACATATGTTTCCTTGCCATAGATCACATTCTTGGATTTCTGGTGGAGACCATTTCTTGGTAAAAAATCCGTAGGTGTTAGCCTTCGGTATTATTGAAAATGGTCGTTCATGGCTATTTTCGACAAAAATGGGGGTTGTGTGGCCATTGATCATTGACCAGACGCTCATACACCTCACCCCACATATGTTTCCTTGCCATAGATCACATTCTTGGATTTCTGGTGGTGACCATTTCTTGGTCTAAAATCCGTAGGTGTTAGCCTCTAGTATTATTGAAAATGGTCGCTCATGGCTATTTTCAAGGTCGCTCATGGCTATTTTCATAAAAAATGGGGGTTGTGTGGCCATTTATCATCGACTAGAGGCTCATAAACCTCACCCCACATATGTTTCATTGCCATCGATTACATTCTTGGATTTCTAGTGGAAACCATTTCTTGGTTAAAAACTCGTACGTGTTAGCCTTCGGTATTATTGAAAATGGTCATTCATGGCTATTTTCGGCAAAATGGGGGTTGTGTGGCCATTGATCGTCGACCAGAGGCTCATACACCTCACCCCACATATGTTTCCTTGTCGTAGATCACATTCTTGGATTTCTGGTGGAGACCATTTCTTGGTCAAAAATCCGTAGGTGTTAGCCTTCGATATTATTGAAAATGGTCATTCATGGCTATTTTCGGCAAAATGGGGGTTGTGTGGCCATTGATCGTCGACCAGAGGCTCATACACCTCACCCCACATATGTTTCCTTGTCGTAGATCACATTCTTGGATTTCTGGTGGAGACCATTTCTTGGTCAAAAATCCGTAGGTGTTAGCCTTCGATATTATTGAAAATGGTCGTTCATGGCTATTTTCGACAAAAATGGGGGTTGTGTGGCCATTGATCATCGACCAGAGGCTCATACACCTCACCCCACATATGTTTCCTTGCCATAGATCACATTCTTGGATTTCTGGTGGAGACCATTTCTTGGTCAAAAATCCGTAGGTGTTAGCCTTCGGTATTATTGAAAATGGTCGTTCATGGCTATTTTCGACAAAAATGGGGGTTGTGTGGCCATTGATCATCGACCAGACGCTCATACACCTCACCCCACATATGTTTCCTTGCCATAGATCACATTCTTGGATTTCTGGTGGAGACCATTTCTTGGTCTAAAATCCGTAGGTGTTAGCCTCTAGTATTATTGAAAATGGTCGCTCATGGCTATTTTCAAGGTCGCTCATGGCTATTTTCATAAAAATGGGGGTTGTGTGGCCATTGATCGTCGACCAGAGGCTCATACACCTCACCCCACATATGTTTCCTTGCCATAGATCACATTCTTGGATTTCTGGTGGAGACCATTTCTTGGTCAAAAATCCGTAGGTGTTAGCCTTCGGTATTATTGAAAATGGTCGTTCATGGCTATTTTCGACAAAAATGGGGGTTGTGTGGCCATTGATCATCGACCAGACGCTCATACACCTCACCCCACATATGTTTCCTTGCCATAGATCACATTCTTGGATTTCTGGTGGAGTCCATTTCTTGGTCTAAAATCCGTAGGTGTTAGCCTCTAGTATTATTGAAAATGGTCGCTCATGGCTATTTTCAAGGTCGCTCATGGCTATTTTCATAAAAAATGGGGGTTGTGTGGCCATTTATCATCGACTAGAGGCTCATAAACCTCACCCCACATATGTTTCCTTGCCATAGATTACATTCTTGGATTTCTGGTGGAAACCATTTCTTGGTTAAAAACTCGTACGTGTTAGCCTTCGGTATTATTGAAAATGGTCATTCATGGCTATTTTTGGCAAAATGGGAGTTGTGTGGCCATTGATCATCGACCAGAGGCTCGTACACCTCACCCCACATATGTTTCCTTGCCATAGATCACATTCTTGGATTTCTGGTGGAGACCATTTCTTGGTCAAAAATCCGTACGTGTTAGCCTTTGGTATTTTTGAAAATGATCATTCATGGCTATTTTCGACAAAAATGGGGGTTGTGTGGCCATTGATCATCGATTAGAGGCTCATACACCTCACCCCACATATGTTTCCTTGCCATAGATCACATTCTTGGATTTCTGGTGGAGGACCATTTCTTGGTCAAAAATCCGTAGGTGTTAGCCTTCGGTATTATTGAAAATGGTCAGTTCATGGCTATTTTCGACAAAAATGGGGGTTGTGTGGCCATTGATCATCGACCAAGACGCTCATACACCTCACCCCACATATGTTTCCTTGCCATAGATCACATTCTTGGATTTCTGGTGAGACCATTTCTTGGTCTAAAATCCGTAGGTGTTAGCCTCTAGTATTATTGAAAATGGTCGCTCATGGCTATTTTCAAGGTCGCTCATGGCTATTTTCATAAAAAATGGGAGCTTGTGTGGCCATTTATCATCGACTAGAGGCTCATAAACCTCACCCCACATATGTTTCCTTGCCATAGAATTACATTCTTGGATTTCTGGTGGAGACCATTTCTTGGTTAAAAACTCGTACGTGTTAGCCTTCGGTATTATTTGAAATGGTCATTCATGGCTATTTTCGGCAAAATGGGGGTTGTGTGGCCATTGATCGTCGACCAGAGGCTCATACACCTCACCCCACATATGTTTCCTTGCCATAGATCATATTCTTGATTTCTAGTGGAGACCATTTCTTGGTCAAAAATCCGTAGGTGTTAGCCTTCGGTATTATTGTAAAATGGTCATTCATGGCTATTTTCGACAAAAATGGGGGTTGTGTGGCCATTGATCACTCGACCAGAGGCTCATACACTCACTACACAATATGTTTCCTTGCCATAGATCACATTCTTGGATTTATGGTGGAGACCATTTCTTGGTCAAAAATCCGTAGGTGTTAGCCTTCAATGTCATTGAAAATGGTCGTTCATGGCTATTTTCAACAAAAATTAGGGGTTGTGTGGCCATTGATCGTCGACCAGAGGCTCATACACCTCACCCCACATATGTTTCCTTGCCATAGATCACATTCTTGGATTTCTGGTGGAGACCATTTCTTGGTCAAAAATCCGTAGGTGTTAGCCTCGTATTATTGAAAATGGTCGTTCATGGCTATTTTCGACAAAAATGGGGGTGTTGGTGGCCATTTGATCATCGACCAGACGCTCATACACCTCACCCCACATATGTTTCCTTGCCATAGATCACATTCTTGGATTTCTGGTGGAGACCATTTCTTGGTTAAAAAACTCGTACGTGTTAGCCTTCGTATTATTGAAAATGGTCATTCATGGCTATTTTCGGCAAAAATGGGGGTTGTGTGGCCATTGATCAGTCGACCAGAGGCTCGTACACCTCACCCCACATATGTTTCCTTGCCATAGATCACATTCTTGGATTTCTGGTGGAGACCATTTCTTGGTTAAAAATCCGTACGTGTTAGCCTTTGATATTTTGAAAATGGTCATTCATGGCTATTTTCGACAAAAAATGGGGGTTGTGTGGCCATTGATCATCGACTAGAGGCTCATACACCTCACCCCACATATGTTTCCTTGCCATAGATCACATTCTTGGATTTCTGGTGGAGACCATTTCTTGGTAAAAAATCCGTAGGTGTTAGCCTTCGGTATTATTGAAAATGGTCGTTCATGGCTATTTTCGACAAAAATGGGGGTTGTGTGGCCATTGATCATCGACCAGACGCTCATACACCTCACCCACATATGTTTTCCTTGCCATAGATCACATTCTTGGATTTCTGGTGGAGACCATTTCTTGGTCTAAAATCCGTAGGTGTTAGCCTCTAGTATTATTGAAAATGGTCGCTCATGGCTATTTTCAAGGTCGGCTCATGGCTATTTTCATAAAAATGGGGGTTGTGTGGCCATTTATCATCGACTAGAGGCTCATAAACCTCACCCCACATATGTTTCATTGCCATAGATTACATTCTTGGATTTCTGGTGGAAACCATTTCTTGGTTAAAAAACCGTACGTGTTAGCCTTCGGTATTATTGAAAATGGTCCATTCATGGCTATTTCGGCAAAATGGGGGTTGTGTGGCCATTGATCGTCGACCAGAGGCTCATACACCTCACCCCACATATGTTTCCTTGTCGTAGATCACATTCTTGGATTTCTGGTGGAGACCATTTCTTGGTCAAAAATCCGTAGGTGTTAGCCTTCGATATTATTGAAAATGGTCATTCATGGCTATTTTCGGCAAAATGGGGGTGTGTGGCCATTGATCAGTCGACCAGAGGCTCATACACCTCACCCACATATGTTTCCTTGTCGTAGATCACATTCTTGGATTTCTGGTGGAGGACCATTTCTTGGTCAAAAATCCGTAGGTGTTAGCCTTCGATATTATTGAAAATGGTCGTTCATGGCTATTTTCGACAAAAATGGAGGTTGTGTGGCCATTGATCATCGACCAGAGGCTCATACACCTCACCCCACATATGTTTCCTTGCCATAGATCACATTCTTGGATTTCTGGTGGAGACCATTTCTTGGTCAAAAATCCGTAGGTGTTAGCCTTCGGTATTATTGAAAATGGTCGTTCATGGCTATTTTCGACAAAAATGGGGGTTGTGTGGCCATTGATCATCGACCAGACGCTCATACACCTCACCCCACATATGTTTCCTTGCCATAGATCACATTCTTGGATTTCTGGTGGAGACCATTTCTTGGTCTAAAATCCGTAGGTGTTAGCCTCTAGTAATTATTGAAAATGGTCGCTCATGGCTATTTTCAAGGTCGCTCATGGCTATTTTCATAAAAATGGGGGTTGTGTGGCCATTTATCATCGACTAGAGGCTCATAAACCTCACCCCACATATGTTTCCTTGCCATAGATTACATTCTTGGATTTCTGGTGGAAACCATTTCTGGTTAAAAACTCGTACGTGTTAGCCTTCGGTATTATTGAAAATGGTCATTCATGGCTATTTTCGGCAAAATGGGGGTTGTGTGGCCATTGATCGTCGACCAGAGGCTCATACACCTCACCCCACATATGTTTCCTTGTCGTAGATCACATTCTTGGATTTCTGGTGGAGACCATTTCTTGGTCAAAAATCCGTAGGTGTTAGCCTTCGATATTATTGAAAATGGTCATTCATGGCTATTTTCGGCAAAAATGGGGTTGTGTGGCCATTGATCGCGACCAGAGGCTCATACACCTCACCCACATATGTTTCCTTGTCGTAGATCACCATTCTTGGATTTCTGGTGGAGACCATTTCTGGTCAAAAATCCGTAGGTGTTAGCCTTCGAATATTATTGAAAATGGTCGTTCATGGCTATTTTCGATACAAAAATGGGGGTTGTGTGGCATTGATCATCGACCAGAGGCTCATACACCTCACCCCACATATGTTTCCTTGCCATAGATCACATTCTTGGATTTCTGGTGGAGACCATTTCTTGGTCAAAAATCCGTAGGTGTTAGCCTTCGGTATTATTGAAATGGTCGTTCATGGCTATTTTCGACAAAAATGGGGGTTGTGTGGGCCATTGATCATCGACCAGACGGCTCATACACCTCACCCCACATATGTTTCCTTGCCATAGATCACATTCTTGGATTTTGGTGGAGACCATTTCTTGGTCTAAAATCCGTAGGTGTTAGCCTCTAGTATTATTGAAAATGGTCGCTCATGGCTATTTTCAAGGTCGCTCATGGCTATTTTCATAAAAAATGGGGGTTGTGTGGCCATTGATCGTCGACCAGAGGCTCATAACCTCACCCCACATATGTTTCCTTGCCATAGATCACATTCTTGGATTTCTGGTGGAGACCATTTCTTGGTCAAAATTCCGTAGGTGTTAGCCTTTGGTATTATTGAAAATGGTCGTTCATGGCTATTTTCGACAAAAATGGGGTTGTGTGGCCATTGATCATCGACCAGACGCTCATACACCTCACCCCACATATGTTTCCTTGCCATAGATCACATTCTTGGATTTCTGGTGGAGACCATTTCTTGGTCTAAAATCCGTAGGTGTTAGCCTCTAGTATTATTGAAAATGGTCGCTCATGGCTATTTTCAAGGTCGCTCATGGCTATTTTCATAAAAATGGGGGTTGTGGGGCCATTTATCATCGACTAGAGGCTCATAAACCTCACCCCACATATGTTTCCTTGCCATAGATTACATTCTTGGATTTCTGGTGGAGACCATTTCTTGGTCAAAAATCCGTAGGTGTTAGCCTTCGTATTATTGAAAATGGTCATTCATGGCTATTTTCGACAAAATGGGGGTTGTGTGGCCATTGATCATCGACCAGAGGCTCATACACTCTCACCCCACATATGTTTCCTTGCCATAGATCACATTCTTGGATTTCTGGTGGAGACCATTTCTATGGTCAAAAAATCCGTAGTCGTTAGCCTCTAAGTATTATTGAAAATGGTCGCATCATGGCATTTTCAAGGTCGCGCAATGGCTATTTTCAGAGAAAAATGGGGGTTGTGTGGCCATTTATCATCGACTAGAGGCTCTAAACCTCACCCCACATATGTTTCCTTGCCATAGATTACATTCTTGGATTTCTGGTGGAAACCATTTCTTGGTTAAAAACTCGTACGTGTTAGCCTTCGGTATTATTGAAAATGGTCATTCATGGCTATTTTCGGCAAAAATGGGGGTTGTGTGGCCATTGATCGTCGACCAGAGGCTCATACACCTCACACCCACATATGTTTCCTTGTCAGTAGATCACATTCTTGGATTTCTGGTGGAGACCATTTCTTGGTCAAAAATCCGTAGGTGTTAGCCTTCGTATTATTGAAAATGGTCGTTCATGGCTATTTTCGACAAAAATGGGGGTTGTGTGGCCATTGATCATCGACCAGAGGCTCATACACCTCACCCCACATATGTTTCCTTGCCATAGATCACATTCTTGGATTTCTGGTGGAGACCATTTCTTGGTCAAAAAATCCGTAGGTGTTAGCCTTCGGTATTATTGAAAATGGTCATTCATGGCTATTTTCGACAAAAATGGGGTTGTGTGGCCATTGATCATCGACCAGAGGCTCATACACCTCACCCCACATATGTTTCCTTGCCATAGATCACATTCTTGGATTTCTGGTGGAGACCATTTCTTGGTCAAAAATCCGTAGGTGTTAGGCTCTAAGTATTATTGAAAATGGTCGCTCATGGCTTATTTCAAGGTCGCTCATGGCTATTGCATAAAAATGGGGTTGTGTGGCCATTTATCATCGACTAGAGGCTCATAAATCCTCACCCCACATATGTTCATTGCCATAGATCACATTCTTGGATTTCTGGTGGAGACCATTTCTTGGTAAAAACTCGTACGTGTTAGCCTTCGGTATTATTGAAAATGGTCGTTCATGGCTATTTTCGGCAAAAATGGGGGTTCGTGTGGCCATTGATCATCGACCAGAGGCTCGTACACCTCACCCCACATATGTTTCCTTGCCATAGATCACATTCTTGGATTTCGGGTGGAGACCATTTCTTGGGCAAAAATCCGTACTGTGTTAGCCTTTGGTATTTTTGAAAATGGTCATTCATGGCTATTTTCGACAAAAATGGGGGTTGTGTGGCCATTGATCTTCGACCAGAGGCTCATACACCTCACTACACATATGTTTCCTTGCCATAGATCACATTCTTGGATTTATGGTGGAGACCATGTCTTGGTCTAAAAATCCGTATAGGTGTTAGCCTTCAGTGTCATTGAAAATGGTCGTTCATGGCTATTTTCGACAAAAAATTAGGGTTGTGTGGCCATTGATCGTCGACCAGAGGCTCATACACCTCACCCCACATATGTTTCCTTGCCATAGATCACATTCTTGGATTATCTGGTGGAGACCATTTCTTGGTCAAAAATCCGTAGGTGTTTAGCCTTCGGTATTATTGTAAAATGGTCCGTTCATGGCTATTTTCGACAAAAAATGGGGGTTGTGTGTCCATTGATCATCGACCAGACGGCTCATACACCTCACCCCACATATGTTTCCTTGCCATAGATCACATTCTTGGATTTCTGGTGGAGACCATTTCTATGGTCCTAAAATCCGTAGGTGTTAGCCTCTAAGTATTATTGAAAATGGTCGCTCATGGCTATTTTCAAGGTCGCTCATGGCTATTTTCATAAAAAATGGGGGTTGTTGTGGCCATTTATCATCGACTAGAGGCTCATAAACCTCACCCCACATATGTTTCCTTGCCATAGATTACATTCTTGGATTTCTGGTGGAAGCCATTTCTTGGTTAAAAACTCGTACGTGTTTAGCCTTCGGTATTATTGAAAATGGTCATTCATGGCTATTTTCGGCAAAATGGGGGTTGTGTGGCCATTGATCGTCGACCAGAGCTCATACACCTCACCCCACATATGTTTCCTTGTCGTAGATCACATTCTTGGATTTCTGGTGGAGACCATTTCTTGGTCAAAAATCCGTAGGTGTTAGCCTCTAGTATTATTGAAAATGGTCGTTCATGGCTATTTTCAGGACATTAAAATGGGGGTTGTGTGGCCATTGATCATCGACCTAGAGGCTCATACACCTCACCCACATATGTTTCCTTGCCATAGATTCACATTCTTGGATTTCTGGTGGAGACCATTTCTTGGTCAAAAATCCGTAGGTGTTAGCCTTCGGTATTATTGTAAAATGGTCAGTTCATGGCTATTTTCGACAAAAATGGGGGTTGTGTGGCCATTGATCATCGACCAGAGGCTCATACACCTCACCCCACATATGTTTCCTTGCCATAGATCACATTCTTGGATTTCTGGTGGAGACCATTTCTTGGTCTAAAATCCGTAGGTGTTAGCCTCTAATATTATTGAAAATGGTCGCTCATGGCTATTTTCAAGGTCGCTCATGGCTATTATTCATAAAATGGGGGTTGTGTGGCCATTTATCATCGGACTAGAGGGCTCATAAACCTCACCCCACATATGTTTTCCTTGCCATAGATTCACATTCTTGGATTTCTGGTGGAGAACCATTTCTTGGTCAAAAACTCGTACGGTGTTAGCCTTCGGTATTATTGAACATGGTCATTCATGGCTATTTTCGAGCAAAAATGGGGGTTGTTGTGGCCATTGATCATCGACCAGAGGCTCATACACCTCACCCCACATATGTTTCCTTGGTCCGTAGATCACATTCTTGGATTTCTGGTGGAGACCATTTCTTGGTCAAAAATCCGTAGGTGTTAGCCTTCGAGTATTATTGAAAATGGTCGTTCATGGCTATTTTCGACAAAAATGGGGGTTGTGTGGCCATTGATCATCGACCAGAGGCTCATACATCCTCAACCCCACATATGGTTTCCTTGCCATAGATCACATTCTTGGATTTCTGGTGGAGACCATTTCTTGGTCAAAAAATACGCTTAGCGTGTTAGCCTTCGGTATTATTGAAAATGGTCCGTTCATGGCTATTTTCGACAAAAATGGGGGTTGTGTGGGCCATTGATCATCGACCAGAGGCTCAGTACACCTCACCCCACATATGTTTCCTTGCCATAGATCACATTCTTGGATTTCTGGTGGAGACCATTTCTTGGTCTAAAAATCCGTAGGTGTTAGCCTCGAGATTATTGAAAATGGTCGCTTCATGGCTATTTTCATAAAAAATGGGGGTTGTGTGGCCATTTATCATCGACTAGAGGCTCATAAATCTCACCCCACATATGTTTCCTTGCCATAGATCACATTCTTGGATTTTTGGTGGAGACCATTTCTTGGTCAAAAACTCGTACGTGTTAGCCTTCGGTATTATTGAAAATGGTCGTTCATGGCTATTTTCGGCAAAATGGGGGTTCTGTGGCCATTGATCATCGACCAGAGGCTCGTACACCTCACCCCACATATGTTTCCTTGCCATAGATCACATTCTTGGATTTCTGGTGGAGACCATTTCTTGGGCAAAAATCCGAATGTGTTAGCCTTTGGTATTTTGAAAATGGTCATTCATGGCTATTTTCGACAAAAATGGGGGTTGTGTGGCCATTGATCTTCGACCAGAGGCTCATACACCTCACTACACATATGTTTCCTTGCCATAGATCACATTCTTGGATTTATGGTGGAGACCATTTCTTGGTCTAAAATCCGTAGGTGTTAGCCTTCAGTGTCATTGAAAATGGTCGTTCATGGCTATTTTCGACAAAAATTAGGGTTGTGTGGCCATTGATCGTCGACCAGAGGCTCATACACCTCACCCCACATATGTTTCCTTGCCATAGATCACATTCTTGGATTTCTGGTGGAGACCATTTCTTGGTCAAAAATCCGTAGGTGTTAGCCTTCGGTATTATTGTAAATGGTCATTCATGGCTATTTTCGACAAAAATGGGGGTTGTGTGGCCATTGATCATCGACCATAGGCTCATACACCTCACCCCACATATGTTTCCTTGCCATAGATCACATTCTTGGATTTCTGGTGGAGACCATTTCTTGGTCAAAAATCCGTAGGTCTTAGCCTCTAATATTATTGAAAATGGTCGCTCATGGCTATTTTCATAAAAAAATGGGGGTTGTGTGGCCATTTATCATCGACTAGAGGCTCATAATCTCACCCCACATATGTTTCCTTGCCATAGATCACATTCTTGGATTTTTGTGGAGACCATTTCTTGGTCAAAAACTCGTACGTGTTAGCCTTCGGTATTATTGAAATGGTCGTTCATGGCTATTTTGGCAAAATGGGGTTGTGTGGCCATTGATCATCGACCAGAGGCTCGTACACCTCACCCCACATATGTTTCCTTGCCATAGATTACATTCTTGGATTTCTGGTGGAAACCATTTCTTGGTTAAAAACTCGTACGTGTTAGCCTTCGGTATTATTGAAAATGGTCATTCATGGCTATTTTCGGCAAAATGGGGGTTGTGTGGCCATTGATCGTCGACCAGAGGCTCATACACCTCACCCCACATATGTTTCCTTGTCGTAGATCACATTCTTGGATTTTTGGTGGAGACCATTTCTTGGTCAAAAATCCGTAGGTGTTAGCCTTCGATATTATTGAAAATGGTCGTTCATGGCCATTTTCGACAAAATGGGGGTTGTGTGGCCATTGATCATCGACCAGAGGCTCATACACCTCACCCCACATATGTTTCCTTGCCATAGATCACATTCTTGGATTTCTGGTGGAGACCATTTCTTGGTCAAAAATCCGTAGGTGTTAGCCTTCGGTATTATTGTAAATGGTCATTCATGGCTATTTTCGACAACAATGTGGGTTGTGTGGCCATTGATCATCGACCAGAGGCTCATACACCTCACCCCACATATGTTTCCTTGCCATAGATCACATTCTTAGATTTCTGGTGGAGACCATTTCTTGGTCAAAAATCCGTAGGTCTTAGCCTCTAATATTTTGAAAATGGTCGCTCATGGCTATTTTCATAAAAAATGGGGGTTGTGTGGCCATTTATCATCGACTAGAGGCTCATAAATCTCACCCCTCATATGTTTCCTTGCCATAGATCACATTCTTGGATTTTGGTGGAGACCATTTCTTCAAAAACTCGTACGTGTTAGCCTTCGGTATTATTGAAAATGGTCATTCATGGCTATTTTCGGCAAAATGGGGGTTCTGTGGCCATTGATCATCGACCAGAGGCTCGTACACCTCACCCCACATATGTTTCCTTGCCATAGATCACATTCTTGGATTTCTGGTGGAGACCATTTCTTGGGCAAAAATCCGAATGTGTTAGCCTTTGGTATTTTGAAAATGGTCATTCATGGCTATTTTCGACAAAAATGGGGGTTGTGTGGCCATTGATCTTCGACCAGAGGCTCATACACATCACTACACATATGTTTCCTTGCCATAGATCACATTCTTGGATTTATGGTGGAGACCATTTCTTGGTCAAAAATCCGTAGTGTTAGCCTTCAGTGTCATTGAAAATGGTCGTTCATGGCTATTTTCGACAAAAATTAGGGTTGTGTGGCCATTGATCGTCGACCAGAGGCTCATACACCTCACCCCACATATGTTTCCTTGCCATAGATCACATTCTTGGATTTCTGGTGGAGACCATTTCTTGGTCAAAATCCGTAGGTGTTAGCCTTCGTTATTATTGAAAATGGTCATTCATGGCTATTTTCGACAAAAATGGGGGTTGTGTGGCCATTGATCATCGACCAGACGCTCATACACCTCACCCCACATATGTTTCCTTGCCATAGATCACATTCTTGGATTTCTGGTGGAGACCATTTCTTGGTCTAAAATCCGTAGGTGTTAGCCTCTAGTATTATTGAAAATGGTCGCTCATGGCTATTTTCAAGGTCGCTCATGGCTATTTTCATAAAAAATGGGGTTGTGTGGCCATTTATCATCGACTAGAGCTCATAACCTCACCCCACATATGTTTCATTGCCATAGATCACATTCTTGGATTTCTGGTGGAGACCATTTCTTGGTTAAAAACTCGTACGTGTAGCCTTCGGTATTATTGAAAATGGTCGTTCATGGCTATTTTCGGCAAAATGGGGGTTGTGTGGCCATTGATCATCGACCAGAGGCTCGTACACCTCACCCCACATATGTTTCCTTGCCATAGATCACATTCTTGGATTTCTGGTGGAGACCATTTCTTGGTCAAAAATCCGTACGTGTTAGCCTTTGGTATTTTTCAAAATGGTCATTCATGGCTATTTTCGACAAAAATGGGGGTTGTGTGGCCATTGATCTCGACCAGAGGCTCATACACCTCACTACACATATGTTTCCTTGCCATAGATCACATTCTTGGATTTATGGTGGAGACCATTTCTTTGTCAAAATCCGTAGGTGTTAGCCTTCAGTGTCATTGAAAATGGTCGTTCATGGCTATTTTCGACAAAAATTAGGGTTGTGTGGCCATTGATCGTCGACCAAGGCTCATACACCTCACCCCACATATGTTTCCTTGCCATAGATCACATTCTTGGATTTCTGGTGGAGACCATTTCTTGGTCAAAAATCCGTAGGTGTTAGCCTTCGGTATTATTGAAAATGGTCGTTCATGGCTATTTTCGACAAAATGGGGGTTGTGTGGCCATTGATCATCGACCAGACGCTCATACACCTCACCCCACATATGTTTCCTTGCCATAGATCACATTCTTGGATTTCTGGTGGAGACCATTTCTTGGTCTAAAATCCGTAGGTGTTAGCCTCTAGTATTATTGAAAATGGTCGCTCATGGCTATTTTCAAGTCGCTCATGGCTATTTTCATAAAAATGGGGGTTGTGTGGCCATTTATCATCGACTAGAGCTCATAAACCTCACCCCACATATGTTTCCTTGCCATAGATTACATTCTTGGATTTCTGGTGGAAACCATTTCTTGGTTAAAAACTCGTACGTGTTAGCCTTCGGTATTATTGAAAATGGTCATTCATGGCTATTTTCGGCAAAATGGGGGTTGTGTGGCCATTGATCGTCGACCAGAGGCTCATACACCTCACCCCACATATGTTCTCCTTGTCGTAGATCACATTCTTGGATTTCTGGTGGAGACCATTTCTTGGTCAAAAATCCGTAGGTGTTAGCCTTCGATATTATTGAAAATGGTCGTTCATGGCTATTTTCGACAAAAATGGGGGTTGTGTGGCCATTGATCATCGACCAGAGGCTCATACACCTCACCCCACATATGTTTCCCTTGCCATAGATCACATTCTTGGATTTCTGGTGGAGACCATTTCTTGGTTCAAAAATCCGTAGGGTTAGCCTTCGGTATTATTGTAAATGGTCATTCATGGCTATTTTCGACAAAAATGGGGGTTGTGTGGCCATTGATCATCGACCAGAGGCTCATACACCTCACCCCACATATGTTTCCTTGCCATAGATCACATTCTTGGATTATGGTGGGAGACCATTTCTTGGTCAAAAATCCGTAGGTGTTTAGCCTTCAGTGTCATTGAAAATGGTCGTTCATGGCTATTTTCGACAAAAATTAGGGTTGTGTGGCCATTGATCCGTCGGACCAGAGGCTCATACACCTCACCCCACATATGTTTCCTTGCCATAGATCACATTCTTGGATTTCTGGTGGAGACCATTTCTTGGTCAAAAATCCGTAGGTGTTAGCCTTCGGTATTATTGTAAATGGTCATTCATGGCTATTTTCGACAAAAATGGGGGTTGTGGTGGCCATTGATCATCGACCAGACGCTCATACACCTCACCCCACATATGTTTCCTTGCCATAGATCACATTCTTGGATTTTGGTGGAGACCATTTCTTGGTCAAAAACTCGTACGTGTTAGCCTTCGGTATTATTGAAAATGGTCGTTCATGGCTATTTTCGGAAAAATGGGGGTTCTGTGGCCATTGATCATCGACCAGAGGCTCGTACACCTCACCCCACATATGTTTCCTTTCCATAGATCACATTTTGGATTTCTGGTGGAGACCATTTCTTGGTCAAAAATCCGTAGGTGTTAGCCTTTGGTATTATTGTAAATGGTCATTCATGGCTATTTTCGACAAAAATGGGGGTTGTGTGGCCATTGATCTTCGACCAGACGCTCATACACCTCACCCCACATATGTTTCCTTGCCATAGATCACATTCTTGGATTTCTGGTGGAGACCATTTCTTGGTCCAAAAATCCGTAGGTGTTAGCCTTCGGTATTATTGAAAATGGTCATTCATGGCTATTTTCGACAAAAATGGGGGTTGTGTGGCATTGATCATCGACCAGAGGCTCATACACCTCACCCCACATACGTTTCCTTGCCATAGATCACATTCTTGGATTTCTGGTGGAGACCATTTCTTGGTCAAAAATCCGTAGGTGTTAGCCTTCGGTATTATTGAAAATGGTCGTTCATGGCTATTTTCGACAAAAATGGGGGTTGTGTGGCCATTGATCATCGACCAGACGCTCATACACCTCACCCCACATATGTTTCCTTGCCATAGATCACATTCTTGGATTTCTGGTGGAGACCATTTCTTGGTCTAAAATCCATAGGTGTTAGCCTCTAGTATTATTGAAAATGGTCGCTCATGGCTATTTTCAAGGTCGATCATGGCTATTTTCATAAAAAATGGGGGTTGTGTGGCCATTTATCATCGACTAGAGGCTCATAAACCTCGCCCCACATATGTTTCCTTGCCATAGATCACATTCTTGGATTTCTGGTGGAGACCATTTCTTGGTTAAAAACTCGTACGTGTTAGCCTTCGGTATTATTGAAAATGTCGTTCATGGCTATTTTCGGCAAAATGGGGTTGTGTGGCCATTCATTATCGACCAGAGGCTCGTACACCTCACCCCACATATGTTTCCTTGCCATAGATCACATTCTTGGATTTCTGGTGGAGACCATTTTCTTGGTCAAAAATCTGTACGTGTTAGCCTTTGGTATTTTTGAAAATGGTCATTCATGGCTATTTTCGACAAAAATGGGGGTTGTGTGGCCATTGATCTTCGACCAGAGGCTCATACACCTCACTACACATATGTTCCTTGCCATAGATCACATTCTTGGATTATGGTGGAGGACCATTTCTTGGTCAAAAATCCGTAGGTGTTAGCCTTCAGTGTCATTGAAAATGGTCGTTCATGGCTATTTTCGACAAAAATTAGGGTTGTGTGGCCATTGATCGTCGACCAGAGGCTCATACACCTCACCCCACATATGTTTCCTTGCCATAGATCACATTCTTGGATTTCTGGTGGAGACCATTTCTTGGTCAAAAATCCGTAGGTGTTAGCCTTCGGTATTATTGTAAATGGTCATTCATGGCTATTTTCGACAAAATGGGGGTTGTGTGGCCATTGATCATCGACCATAGGCTAATACACCTCACCCCACATATGTTTCCTTGCCATAGATCACATTCTTGGATTTATGGTGGAGGACCATTTCTTGGTCAAAAATCCGTAGGTGTTAGCCTTCAGTGTCATTGAAAATGGTCGTTCATGGCTATTTTCGACAAAAATTAGGATTGTGTGGCCATTGATCGTCGACCAGAGGCTCATACACCTCACCCCACATATGTTTCCTTGCCATAGATCACATTCTTGGATTTCTGGTGGAGACCATTTCTTGGTCAAAAATCCGTAGGTGTTAGCCTTCGGTATTATTGTAAATGGTCATTCATGGCTATTTTCGACAAAAATGGGGGTTGTGTGGCCATTGATCATCGACCAGACGCTCATACACCTCACCCCACATATGTTTCCTTGCCATAGATCACATTCTTGGATTTTGGTGGAGACCATTTCTTGGTCAAAAACTCGTACGTGTTAGCCTTCGGTATTATTGAAAATGGTCGTTCATGGCTATTTTCGGAAAAATGGGGGGTTCTGTGGCCATTGATCATCGACCAGAGGCTCGTACACCTCACCCCACATATGTTTCCTTTCCATAGATCACATTTTTTGGATTTCTGGTGGAGACCATTTCTTGGTCAAAAATCCGTAGGTGTTAGCCTTCGGTATTATTGTAAATGGTCATTCATGGCTATTTTCGACAAAATGGGGGTTGTGTGGCCATTGATCTTCGACCAGACGCTCATACACCTCACCCCACATATGTTTCCTTGCCATAGATCACATTCTTGGATTTCTGGTGGAGACCATTTCTTGGTCAAAAATCCGTAGGTGTTTAGCCTTCGGTATTATTGAAAATGGTCGTTCATGGCTATTTTCGACAAAAAATGGGGGTTGTGTGGCCATTGATCATCGACCAGAGGCTCATACACCTCACCCCACATATGTTTCCTGCCATAGATCACATTCTTGGATTTCTGGTGGAGACCATTTCTTGGTCAAAAATCCGTAGGTGTTAGCCTTCGGTATTATTGAAAATGGTCGTTCATGGCTATTTTCGACAAAAATGGGGGTTGTGTGGCCATTGATCATCGACCAGACGCTCATACACCTCACCCCACATATGTTTCCTTGCCATAGATCACATTCTTGGATTTCTGGTGGAGACCATTTCTTGGTCTAAAATCCATAGGTGTTAGCCTCTAGTATTATTGAAAATGGTCGCTCATGGCTATTTTCAAGGTCGATCATGGCTATTTTCATAAAAAAATGGGGGTTGTGTGGCCATTTATCATCGACTAGAGGCTCATAAACCTCGCCCCACATATGTTTCCTTGCCATAGATCACATTCTTGGATTTCTGGTGGAGACCATTTCTTGGTTAAAAACTCGTACGTGTTAGCCTTCGGTATTATTGAAAAATGGTCGTTCATGGCTATTTTCGGCAAAATGGGGGTTGTGTGGCCATTCATTATCGACCAGAGGCTCGTACACCTCACCCCACATATGTTTCCCTTGCCATAGATCACATTCTTGGATTTCTGGTGGAGACCATTTCTTGGTCAAAAATCTGTACGTGTTAGCCTTTGGTATTTTTGAAAATGGTCATTCATGGCTATTTTCGACAAAAATGGGGGTTGTGTGGCCATTGATCTTCGACCAGAGGCTCATACACCTCACTACACATATGTTTCCTTGCCATAGATCACATTCTTGGATTTATGGTGGAGACCATTTCTTGGTCAAAAATCCGTAGGTGTTAGCCTTCAGTGTCATTGAAAATGGTCGTTCATGGCTATTTTCGACAAAAATTAGGGTTGTGTGGCCATTGATCGTCGACCAGAGGCTCATACACCTCACCCCACATATGTTTCCTTGCCATAGATCACATTCTTGGATTTCTGGTGGAGACCATTTCTTGGTCAAAAATCCGTAGGTGTTAGCCTTCGGTATTATTGAAAATGGTCGTTCATGGCTATTTTCGACAAAAATGGGGGTTGTGTGGCCATTGATCATCGACCAGACGCTCATACACCTCACCCCACATATGTTTCCTTGCCATAGATCACATTCTTATATTTCTGGTGGAGACCATTTCTTGGTCTAAAATCCGTAGGTGTTATCCTCTAGTATTATTGAAAATGGTCGCTCATGGCTATTTTCAAGGTCGCTCATGGCTATTTTCATAAAAAATGGGGGTTGTGTGGCCATTTATCATCGACTAGAGGCTCATAAACCTCACCCCACATATGTTTCCTTGCCATAGATTACATTCTTGGATTTCTGGTGGAAACCATTTCTTGGTTAAAAACTCGTACGTGTTAGCCTTCGGTATTATTGAAAATGGTCATTCATGGCTATTTTCGGCAAAATGGGGGTTGTGTGGCAATTGATCATCAACCAGAGGCTCGTACACCTCACCCCACATATGTTTCCTTGCCATAGATCACATTCTTGGATTTTTGGTGGAGACCATTTCTTGGTCAAAAACTCGTACGTGTTAGCCTTCGGTATTATTGAAAATGGTCGTTCATGGCTTTTTTCGGCAAAATGGGGGTTCTGTGGCCATTGATCATCGACCAAAGGCTCGTACACCTCACCCCACATATGTTTCCTTTCCATAGATCACATTCTTGGATTTCTGGTGGAGACCATTTTCTTGGTCAAAAATCCGTAGGTGTTAGCCTTCGGTATTATTGTAAATGGTCATTCATGGCTATTTTCGACAAAAATGGGGGTTGTGTGGCCATTGATCATCGACCAGACGCTCATACACCTCACCCCACATATGTTTCCTTGCCATAGATCACATTCTTGGATTTCTGGTGGAGACCATTTCTTGGTCAAAAATCCGTAGGTGTTAGCCTTAGGTATTATTGAAAATGGTCGTTCATGGCTATTTTCGACAAAAATGGGGGTTGTGTGGCCATTGATCATCGACCAGAGGCTCATACACCTCACCCCACATATGTTTCCTTGCCATAGATCACATTCTTGGATTTCTGGTGTTGACCATTTCTTGGTCAAAAATCCGTAGGTGTTAGCCTTCGGTATTATTGAAAATGGTCGTTCATGGCTATTTTCGACAAAAATGGGGGTTGTGTGGCCATTGATCATCGACCAGACGCTCATACACCTCACCCCACATATGTTTCCTTGTCATAGATCACATTCTTGGATTTCTGGTGGAGACCATTTCTTGGTCTAAAATCCATAGGTGTTAGCCTCTAGTATTATTGAAAATGGTCGCTCATGGCTATTTTCAAGGTCGCTCATGGCTATTTTCATAAAAAATGGGGGCTGTGTGGCCATTTATCATCGACTAGAGGCTCATAAACCTCGCCCCACATATGTTTCCTTGCCATAGATCACATTCTTGGATTTCTGGTGGAGACCATTTCTTGGTTAAAAACTCGTACGTGTTAGCCTTCGGTATTATTGAAAATGGTCGTCCATGGCTATTTTCGGCAAAATGGGGGTTGTGTGACCATTCATTATCGACCAGAGGCTCGTACACCTTACCCCACATATGTTTCCTTGCCATAGATCACATTCTTGGATTTCTGGTGGAGACCATTTCTTGGTCAAAAATCCGTACGTGTTAGCCTTTGGTATTTTTGAAAATGGTCATTCATGGCTATTTTCGACAAAAATGGGGGTTGTGTGGCCATTGATCTTCGACCAGAGGCTCATACACCTCACTACACATATGTTTCCTTGCCATAGATCACATTCTTGGATTTATGGTGGAGACCATTTCTTGGTCAAAAATCCGTAGGTGTTAGCCTTCAGTGTCATTGAAAATGGTCGTTCATGGCTATTTTCGACAAAAATTAGGGTTGTGTGGCCATTGATCGTCGACCAGAGCCTCATACACCTCACCCCCACATATGTTTCCTTGCCATAGATCACATTCTTGGATTTCTGGTGGAGACCATTTCTTGGTCAAAAATCCGTAGGTGTTAGCCTTCGGTATTATTGAAAATGGTCGTTCATGGCTATTTTCGACAAAAATGGGGGTTGTGTTGCCATTGATCATCGACCAGACGCTCATACACCTCACCCCACATATGTTTCCTTGCCATAGATCACATTCTTGGATTTCTGGTGGAGACCATTTCTTGTTCTAAAATCCGTAGGTGTTAGCCTCTAGTATTATTGAAAATGGTCGCTCATGGCTATTTTCAAGGTCGCTCATGGCTATTTTCATAAAAAATGGGGGTTGTGTGGCCATTTATCATCGACTAGAGGCTCATAAACCTCACCCCACATATGTTTCCTTGCCATAGATTACATTCTTGGATTTCTGGTGGAAACCATTTCTTGGTTAAAAACTCGTACGTGTTAGCCTTCGGTATTATTGAAAATGGTCATTCATGGCTATTTTCGGCAAAATGGGGGTTGTGTGGCCATTGATCATCAACCAGAGGCTCGTACACCTCACCCCACATATGTTTCCTTGCCATAGATCACATTCTTGGATTTCTGGTGGAGACCATTTCTTGGTTAAAAATCCGTACGTGTTAGCCTTTGGTATTTTTGAAAATGGTCATTCATGGCTATTTTCGACAAAAATGGGGGTTGTGTGGCAATTGATCATCGACTAGAGGCTCATACACCTCACCCCACATATGTTTCCTTGCCATAGATCACATTCTTGGATTTCTGGTGCAGACATTTCTTGGTCAAAAATCCGTAGGTGTTAGCCTTCGGTATTATTGAAAATGGTCGTTCATGGCTATTTTCGACAAAAATGGGGGTTGTGTGGCCATTGATCATCGACTAGACGCTCATACACCTCACCCCACATATGTTTCCTTGCCATAGATCACATTCTTGGATTTCTGGTGGAGACCATTTCTTGGTCTAAAATCCGTAGGTGTTAGCCTCTAGTATTATTGAAAATGGTCGCTCATGGCTATTTTCAAGGTCGCTCATGGCTATTTTCATAAAAAATGGGGGTTGTGTGGCCATTTATCATCGACTAGTGGCTCATAAACCTCACCCCACATATGTTTCCTTGCCATAGATTACATTCTTGGATTTCTGGTGGAAACCATTTCTTGGTTAAAAACTCGTACGTGTTAGCCTTCGGTATTATTGAAAATGGTCATTCATGGCTATTTTCGGCAAAATGGGGGTTGTGTGGCCATTGATCATCGACCAGAGGCTCATACACCTCACCCCACATATGTTTCCTTGCCATAGATCACATTCATGGATTTCTGGTGGAGACCATTTCTTGGTCAAAAATCCGTAGGTGTTAGCCTTCGGTATTATTGAAAATGGTCATTCATGGCTATTTTCGACAAAAATGGGGGTTGTGTGGCCATTGATCATCGACTAGAGGCTCATACACCTCACCCCACATATGTTTCCTTGCCATAGATCACATTCTTGGATTTCTGGTGGAGACCATTTCTTGGTCAAAAATCCGTAGGTGTTAGCCTTCGGTATTATTGAAAATGGTCGTTCATGGCAATTTTTGACAAAAATGGGGGTGTGTGGCCATTGATCATCGACCAGATGCTCATACACCTCACCCCACATATGTTTCCTTGCCATAGATCACATTCTTAGATTTCTGGTGGAGACCATTTCTTGGTCTAAAATCCGTAGGTCTTAGCCTCTAGTATTATTGAAAATGGTCGCTCATGGCTATTTTCATAAAAAATGGGGGTTGTGTGGCCATTTATCATCACCTAGAGGCTCATAAACCTCACCCCACATATGTTTCTTTGCCATAGATCACATTCTTGGATTTCTGGTGGAGACCATTTCTTGGTTAAAAACTCGTACGTGTTAGCCTTCGGTATTATTGAAAATGGTCGTTCATGGCTATTTTCGGCAAAATGGGGGTTGTGTGGCCATTGATCATCGACCAGAGGATCATACACCTCACCCCACATATGTTTCTTTGCCATAGATCACATTCTTGGATTCCTGGTGGAGACCATTTCTTGGTCAAAAATCCATACGTGTTAGCCTTTGGTATTTTTGAAAATGGTCATTCATGGCTATTTTCGACAAAAATGGGGGTTGTGTGGCCATTGATCATCGACTAGAGGCTCATACACCTCACCCCACATATGTTTCCTTGCCATAGATCACATTCTTGGATTTCTGGTGGAGACCATTTCTTGGTCAAAAATCCGTAGGTGTTAGCCTTCGGTATTATTGAAAATGGTCGTTCATGGCTATTTTCGACAAAAATGGGGGTTGTGTGGCCATTGATCATCAACCAGACGCTCATACACCTCACCCCACATTTGTTTCCTTGCCAAAGATCACATTCTTGGATTTCTGGTGGAGACCATTTCTTGGTCTAAAATCCGTAGGTGTTAGCCTCTAGTATTATTGAAAATGGTCGCTCATGGCTATTTTCAAGGTCGCTCATGGCTATTTTCATAAAAAATGGGGGTTGTGTGGCCATTTATCATCGACTAGAGGCTCATAAACCTCACCCCACATATGTTTCCTTGCCATAGATTACATTCTTGGATTTCTGGTGGAAACCATTTCTTGGTTAAAAACGCGTACGTGTTAGCCTTCGGTATTATTGAAAATGGTCATTCATGGCTATTTTTGGCAAAATGGGGGTTGTGTGGCCATTGATCGTCGACCAGAGGCTCATACACCTCACCCCACATATGTTTCCTTGTCGTAGATCACATTCTTGGATTTCTGGTGGAGACCATTTCTTGGTCAAAAAACCGTAGGTGTTAGCCTTCGATATTATTGAAAATGGTCGTTCATGGCTATTTTCGACAAAAATGGGGGTTGTGTGGCCATTGATCATCGACCAGAGGCTCATACACCTCACCCCACATATGTTTCCTTTCCATAGATCACATTCTTGGATTTCTGGTGGAGACCATTTCTTGGTCAAAAACTCGTACGTGTTAGCCTTCGGTATTATTGAAAATGGTCGTTCATGGCTATTTTCGGCAAAATGGGGGTTCTGTGGCCATTGATCATCGACCAGAGGCTCGTACACCTCACCCCACATATGTTTCCTTGCCATAGATCACATTCTTGGATTTCTGGTGGAGACCATTTCTTGGTCAAAAATCCGTAGGTGTTAGCCTTCGGTATTATTGAAAATGGTCGTTCATGGCTATTTTCGGCAAAATGGGGGTTCTGTGGCCATTGATCATCGACCAGAGGCTCGTACACCTCACCCCACATATGTTTCCTTGCCATAGATCACATTCTTGGATTTCTGGTGGAGACCATTTCTTGGTCAAAAATCCGTAGGTGTTAGCCTTCGTTATTATTGAAAATGGTCGTTCATGGCTATTTTCGACAAAAATGGGGGTTGTGTGGCCATTGATCATTGACCAGACGCTCATACACCTCACCCCACATATGTTTCCTTGCCATAGATCACATTCTTGGATTTCTGGTGGAGACCATTTCTTGGTCTAAAATCCGTAGGTGTTAGCCTCTAGTATTATTGAAAATGGTCGCTCATGGATATTTTCAAGGTCGCTCATGGCTATTTTCATAAAAAATGGGGGTTGTGTGGCCATTTTCATCGACTAGAGGTTCATAAACCTCACCCCACATATGTTTCCTTGCCATAGATCACATTCTTGGATTTCTGGTGGAGACCATTTCTTGGTCAAAAATCCGTACGTGTTAGCCTTTGGTATTTTTGAAAATGGTCGTTCATGGCTTGGTCGATGATCAATGGCCACACAACCCCCATTTTTTATGAAAATAGCCATGAGCGACCATTTTCAATAATACTAGAGGCTAAGACCTATGGATTTTTGACCAAGAAATGGTCTCCACCAGAAATCCAAGAATGTGTTCTATGGCAAGGAAACAAATGTGGGGTGAGGTGTATGAGCCTCTCGTCGATGATCAATGGCCACACAACCCCCATTTTTGTCGAAAATAGCCATGAATGACCATTTACAATAATACCGAAGGCTAACACCTACGGATTTTTGACCAAGAAATGGTCTCCACCAGAAATCCAAGAATGTGATCTATGGCAAGGAAACATTTGTGGGGTGAGGTGTATGAGCCTATGGTCGATGATCAATGGCCACACAACCCCCATTTTTGTCGAAAATAGCCATGAACGACCATTTTCAATAATATAGAAGGCTAACACCTACGGATTTTTGACCAAGAAATGGTCTCCACCAGAAATCCAAGAATGTGATCTACGACAAGGAAACATATGTGGGGTGAGGTGTATGAGCCTCTGGTCGACGATCAATGGCCACACAACCCCCATTTTGCCGAAAATAGCCATGAATGACCATTTTCAATAATACCGAAGGCTAACACGTACGAGTTTTTAACCAAGAAATGGTTTCCACCAGAAATCCAAGAATGTAATCTATGGCAAGGAAACATATGTGGGGTGAGGTTTATGAGCCTCTAGTCGATGATATATGGCCACACAACCCCCATTTTTATGAAAATAGCCATGAGCGACCTTGAAAATAGCCATGAGCGACCATTTTCAATAATACTAGAGGCTAACACCTACGGATTTTAGACCAAGAAATGGTCTCCACCAGAAATCCAAGAATGTGATCTATGGCAAGGAAACATATGTGGGGTGAGGTGTATGAGCGTCTGGTCGATGATCAATGGCCACACAACCCCCATTTTTGTCGAAAATAGCCATGAACGACCATTTTCAATAATACCGAAGGCTAACACCTACGGATTTTTGACCAAGAAATGGTCTCCACTAGAAATCCAAGAATGTGATCTATGGCAAGGAAACATATGTGGGGTGAGATTTATGAGCCTCTAGTCGATGATAAATGGCCACACAACCCCCATTTTTTTATGAAAATAGCCATGAGCGACCATTTTCAATAATATTAGAGGCTAAGACCTACGGATTTTTGACCAAGAAATGGTCTCCACCAGAAATCCAAGAATGTGATCTATGGCAAGGAAACATATGTGGGGTGAGGTGTATGAGCCTCTGGTCGATGATCAATGGCCACACAACCCCCATTTTTGTTGAAAATAGCCTTGAACGACCATTTTCAATAATATCGAAGGCTAACACCTACGGATTTTTGACCAAGAAATGGTCTCCACCAGAAATCCAAGAATGTGATCTATGGCAAGGAAACATATGTGGGGTGAGGTGTACGAGCCTCTGGTCGATGATCAATGGCCACACAACCCCCAATTTTTATGAAAATAGCCATGAGAGACCATTTTCAATAATACTAGAGGCTAAGACCTACGGATTTTTGACCAAGAAATGGTCTCCACCAGAAATCCAAGAATGTGATCTATGGCAAGGAAACATATGTGGGGTGAGGTGTATGAGCCTCTGGTCGATGATCAATGGCCACACAACCCCCATTTTTGTCGAAAATAGCCATGAATGACCATTTACAATAATACCGAAGGCTAACACCTACGGATTTTTGACCAAGAAATGGTCTCCACCAGAAACCCAAGAATGTGATCTATGGCAAGGAAACATATGTGGGGTGAGGTGTATGAGCCTCTAGTCGATGATCAATGGCCACACAACCCCCATTTTTGTCGAAAATAGCCATGAATGACCATTTTCAAAAATACCAAAGGCTAACACGTACGGATTTTTGACCAAGAAATGGTCTCCACCAGAAATCCAAGAATGTGATCTATGGCAAGGAAACATATGTGGGGTGAGGTGTATGAGCCTCTGGTCGATGATCAATTGCCACACAACCCCCATTTTGTCGAAAATAGCCATGAACGACCATTTTCAATAATACCGAAGGCTAACACCTACGGATTTTTGACCAAGAAATGGTCTCCACCAGAAATCCAAGAATGTGATCTACGACAAGGAAACATATGTGGGGTGAGGTGTATGAGCCTCTGGTCGACGATCAATGGCCACACAACCCCCATTTTGCCGAAAATAGCCATGAATGACCATTTTCAATAATACCGAAGGCTAACACGTACGAGTTTTTAACCAAGAAATGGTTTCCACCAGAAATCCAAGAATGTAATCTATGGCAAGGAAACATATGTGGGGTGAGGTCTATGAGCCTCTAGACGATGATAAATGGCCACACAACCCCCATTTTTTATGAAAATAGCCATGAGCGACCTTGAAAATAGCCATGAGCGACCATTTTCAATAATACTAGAGGCTAACACCTACGGATTTTAGACCAAGAAATGGTCTCCACCAGAAATCCTAGAATGTGATCTATTGCAAGGAAACATATGGGGGTGAGGTGGACGAGCCTCTGGTCGATGATCAATGGCCACACAACCCCCATTTTTGTCGAAAATAGCCATGAACGATCATTTACAATAATACCGAAGGCTAACACCTACGGATTTTTGACCAAGAAATGGTCTCCACCAGAAATCCAAGAATGTGATCTATGGCAAGGAAACATATGTGGGGTGAGGTTTATGAGCCTCTAGTCGATGATAAATGGCCACACAACCCCCATTTTTTATGAAAATAGCCATGAGCGACCTTGAAAATAGCCATGAGCGACCATTTTCAATAATACTAGAGGCTAACACCTACGGATTTTAGACCAAGAAATGGTCTCCACCAGAAATCCAAGAATGTGATCTATGGCAAGGAAACATATGTGGGGTGAGGTGTATGAGCGTCTGGTCGATGATCAATGGCCACACAACCCCCATTTTTGTCGAAAATAGCCATGAACGACCATTTTCAATAATACCGAAGGCTAACACCTATGGATTTTTGACCAAGAAATGGTCTCCACCAGAAATCCAAGAATGTGATCTATGGCAAGGAAACATATGTGGGGTGAGGTGTATGAGCCTCTGGTCGATGATCATTGGAAACACAACCCCCATTTTTGTTGAAAATAGCCATGAACGACCATTTTCAATAATATCGAAGGCTAACACCTACGAATTTTTGACCAAGAAATGGTCTCCACCAGAAATCCAAGAATGTGATCTATGACAAGGAAACATATGTGGGGTGAGGTGTATGAGCCTCTGGTCGACGATCAATGGCCACACAACCCCCATTTTGCCGAAAATAGCCATGAATGACCATTTTCAATAATATCGAAGGCTAACACCTACGGATTTTTGACCAAGAAATGGTCTCCACCAGAAATCCAAGAATGTGATCTACGACAAGGAAACATATGTGGGGTGAGGTGTATGAGCCTCTGGTCGACGATCAATGGCCACACAACCCCCATTTTGCCGAAAATAGCCATGAATGACCATTTTCAATAATACCGAAGGCTAACACGTACGAGTTTTTAACCAAGAAATGGTTTCCACCAGAAATCCAAGAATGTAATCTATGGCAAGGAAAGATATGTGGGGTGAGGTGTATGAGCCTCTAGTCGATGATAAATGGCCACACAACCCCCATTTTTTATGAAAATAGCCATGAGCGACCTTGAAAATAGCCATGAGCGACCATTTTCAATAATACTAGAGGCTAACACCTACGGATTTTGGACCAAGAAAAGGTCTCCACCAGAAATCCAAGAATGTGATCTATGGCAAGGAAACATATGTGGGGTGAGGTGTATGAGCGTCTGGTCGATGATCAATGGCCACACAACCCCCATTTTTGTCGAAAATAGCCATGAACGACCATTTTCAATAATACCGAAGGCTAACACCTACGGATTTTTGACCAAGAAATGGTCTCCACCAGAAATCCAAGAATGTGATCTATGGCAAGGAAACATATGTGGGGTGAGGTGTATGAGCCTCTAGTCGATGATTAATGGCCACACAACCCCCATTTTTGTCGAAAATAGCCATGAATGACCATTTTCAAAAATACCAAAGGCTAACACGTACGGATTTTTGACCAAGAAATGGTCTCCACCAGAAATCCAAGAATGTGATCTATGGCAAGGAAACATATGTGGGGTAGGTGTACGAGCCTCTGGTCGATGATCAATGGCCACACAACCCCCATTTTTGTCGAAAATAGCCATGAATGACCATTTTCAATAATACCGAAGGCTAACACGTACGAGTTTTTAACCAAGAAATGGTTTCCACCAGAAATCCAAGAATGTAATCTATGGCAAGGAAACATATGTGGGGTGAGGTGTATGAGCCTCTGGTCGATGATCAAATGCCACACAGCCCCCATTTTTTATGAAAATAGCCATGAGCGACCATTTTCAATAATACTAGAGGCTAAGACCTACGGATTTTTAACCAAGAAATGGTCTCCACCAGAAATCCAAGAACGTGATCTACGACAAGGAAACATATGTGGGGTGAGGTGTATGAGCGTCTGGTCGACGATCAATGGCCACACAACCCCCATTTTTGTCGAAAATAGCCATGAACGACCATTTTCAATAATACCAAAGGCTAACACCTACGGATTTTTGACCAAGAAATGGTCGGGGTGAGGTTTACGAGCCTTTGGTCGATGCTCAATGGCCACACAACCCCCATTTTTTATGAAAATAGCCATGAGCGACCTTGAAAATAGCCATGAGCGACCATTTTCAATAATACTGGAGGCTAACACCTACGGATTTTAGACCAAGAAATGGTTTCCACCAGAAATCCAAGAATGTGATCTATGGCAAGGAAACATATGTGGGGTGAGGTGTATGAGCCTCTGGTCCACGATCAATGGCCACACAACCCCCATTTTGCCGAAAATAGCCATGAATGACCATTTTCAATAATACCGAAGGCTAACACCTACGGATTTTTGACCAAGAAATGGTCTCCACCAGAAATCCAAGAATGTGATCTATGGCAAGGAAACATATGTGGGGTGAGGTGTATGAGCCTCTGGTCGACGATCAATGGCCACACAACCCTAATTTTTGTCGAAAATAGCCATGAACGACCATTTTCAATGACACTGAAGGCTAACACCTACGGATTTTTGACCAAGAAATGGTCTCCACCATAAATCCAAGAATGTGATCTATGGCAAGGAAACATATGTGTAGTGAGGTGTATGAGCCTCTGGTCGAAGGTCAATGGCCACACAACCCCCATTTTTGTCGAAAATAGCCATGAATGACCATTTTCAAAAATACCAAAGGCTAACACATTCGGATTTTTGCCCAAGAAATGGTCTACACCAGAAATCCAAGAATGTGATCTATGGCAAGGAAACATATGTGGGGTGAGGTGTACGAGCCTCTGGTCGATGATCAATTGCCACAGAACCCCCATTTTGCCGAAAATAGCCATGAACGACCATTTTCAATAATACCGAAGGCTAACACCTACGGATTTTTGACCAAGAAATGGTCTCCACCATAAATCCAAGAATGTAATCTATGGCAAGGAAACATATGTGGGGTGAGGTGTATGAGCATCTGGTCGACGATCAATGGCCACACAACCCCCATTTTTGTCGAAAATAGCCATGAACGACCATTTTCAATAATACCGAAGGCTAACACCTACGGATTTTTGACCAAGAAATGGTCTCCACCAGAAATCCAAGAATGTGATCTATGGCAAGGAAACATATGTGGGGTGAGGTGTATGAGCCTCTGGTCGATGATCAATGGCCACACAACCCCCATTTTTGTCGAAAATAGCCATGAACGACCATTTTCAATAATATCGAAGGCTAACTGGGGGTTGTGTGGCCATTGATCGTCGACCAGAGGCTCATACAGCTCACCCCACATATGTTTCCTTGTCGTAGATCACATTCTTGGATTTCTGGTGGAGACCATTTCTTGGTCAAAAATCCGTAGGTGTTAGCCTTCAATATTATTGAAAATGGTCGATCATGGCTATTTTCTACAAAAATGGGGGTTGTGTGGCCATTGATCATCGACCAGAGGCTCATACACCTCACCCCACATATGTTTCCTTTCCATAGATCACATTCTTGGATTTCTAGTGGAGACCATTTCTTGGTCAAAAATCCGTAGGTGTTAGCCTTCGGTATTATTGAAAATGGTCGTTCATGGCTATTTTCGACAAAAATGGGGGTTGTGTGGCCATTGATCATCGACCAGACGCTCATACACCTCACCCCACATATGTTTCCTTGCCATAGATCACATTCTTGGATTTCTGGTGGAGACCATTTCTTGGTCTAAAATCCGTAGGTGTTAGCCTCTAGTATTATTGAAAATGGTCGTTCATGGCTATTTTCGACAAAAATTAGGGTTGTGTGGCCATTGATCATCGACCAGAGGCTCATACACCTCACCCCACATATGTTTCCTTGCCATAGATCACATTCTTGGATTTCTGGTGGAAACCATTTCTTGGTTAAAAACTCGTACGTGTTAGCCTTCGGTATTATTGAAAATGGTCATTCATGGCTATTTTCGGCAAAATGGGGGTTGTGTGGCCATTGATCGTCGACCAGAGGCTCATACACCTCACCCCACATATGTTTCCTTGTCGTAGATCACATTCTTGGATTTCTGGTGGAGACCATTTCTTGGTCAAAAATCTGTAGGTGTTAGCCTTCGATATTATTGAAAATGGTCGTTCAAGGCTATTTTCGACAAAAATGGGGGTTGTGTGGCCATTGATCATCGACCAGACGCTCATACACCTCACCCCACATATGTTTCCTTGCCATAGATCACATTCTTGGATTTCTGGTGGAGACCATTTCTTGGTCAAAAATCTGTACGTGTTAGCCTTTGGTATTTTTGAAAATGGTCATTAATGGCTATTTTCGACAAAAATGGGGGTTGTGTGGCCATTGATCATCGACTAGAGGCTTATACACCTCACCCCACATATGTTTCCTTGCCATAGATCACATTCTTGGATTTCTGGTGGAGACCATTTCTTGGTCAAAAATCCGTAGGTGTTAGCCTTCGGTATTATTGAAAATGGTCGTTCATGGCTATTTTCGGCAAAATGGGGGTTGTGTGGCCATTGATCGTCGACCAGAGGCTCATACACCTCACCCCACATATGTTTCCTTGTCGTAGATCACATTCTTGGATTTCTGGTGGAGACCATTTCTTGGTAAAAAATCCGTAGGTGTTAGCCTTCGGTATTATTGAAAATGGTCGTTCATGGCTATTTTCGACAAAAATGGGGGTTGTGTGGCCATTGATCAT
>NW_023367008.1:0-62047 GCF_902167145.1 Zea mays | reverse complement strand
GCCATTGATCATCGACCAGACGCTCATACACCTCACCCCACATATGTTTCCTTGCCATAGATCACATTCTTGGATTTCTGGTGGAGACCATTTCTTGGTCTAAAATCCGTAGGTGTTAGCCTCTAGTATTATTGAAAATGGTCGCTCATGGCTATTTTCAAGGTCACTCATGGCTATTTTCATAAAAAATGGGGGTTGTGTGGCCATTTATCATCGACTAGAGGCTCATAAACCTCACCCCACATATGTTTCATTGCCATAGATTACATTCTTGGATTTCTAGTGGAAACCATTTCTTGGTTAAAAACTCGTACGTGTTAGCCTTCAGTATTATTGAAAATGGTCATTCATGGCTATTTTCGGCAAAATGGGGGTTGTGTGGCCATTGATCGTCGACCAGAGGCTCATACACCTCACCCCACATATGTTTCCTTGTCGTAGATCACATTCTTGGATTTCTGGTGGAGACCATTTCTTGGTCAAAAATCCGTAGGTGTTAGCCTTCGATATTATTGAAAATGGTCGTTCATGGCTATTTTCGACAAAATGGAGGTTGTGTGGCCATTGATCATCGACCAGAGGCTCATACACCTCACCCCACATATGTTTCCTTGCCATAGATCACATTCTTGGATTTCTGGTGGAGACCATTTCTTGGTCAAAAATCCGTAGGTGTTAGCCTTCGATATTATTGAAAATGGTCGTTCATGGCTATTTTCGACAAAAATGGGGGTTGTGTGGCCATTGATCATCGACCAGACGCTCATACACCTCACCCCACATATGTTTCCTTGCCATAGATCACATTTCTTGGTCTAAAATCCGTAGGTGTTAGCCTCTAGTATTATTGAAAATGATCGCTCATGGCTATTTTCAAGGTCGCTCATGGCTATTTTCATAAAAAATGGGGGTTGTGTGGCCATTTATCATCGACTAGAGGCTCATAAACCTCACCCCACATATGTTTCCTTGCCATATATTAAATTCTTGGATTTCTGGTGGAAACCATTTCTTGGTTAAAAACTCGTACGTGTTAGCCTTCGGTATTATTGAAAATGGTCATTCATGGCTATTTTCGGCAAAATAGGGGTTGTGTGTCCATTGATCGTCGACCAGAGGCTCATACACCTCACCCCACATATGTTTCCTTGTCGTAGATCACATTCTTGGATTTCTGGTGGAGACCATTTCTTGGTCAAAAATCCGTAGGTGTTAGCCTTCGATATTATTGAAAATGGTCATTCATGGCTATTTTCGGCAAAATGGGGGTTGTGTGGCCATTGATCGTCGACCAGAGGCTCATACACCTCACCCCACATATGTTTCCTTGTCGTAGATCACATTCTTGGATTTCTGGTGGAGACCATTTCTTGGTCAAAAATCCGTAGGTGTTAGCCTTCGGTATTATTGAAAATGGTCGTTCATGGCTATTTTCAACAAAAATGGGGGTTGTGTGGCCATTGATCATCGACCAGACGCTCATACACCTCACCCCACATATGTTTCCTTGCCATAGATCACATTCTTGGATTTCTAGTGGAGACCATTTCTTGGTTAAAAACTCGTACGTGTTAGCCTTCGGTATTATTGAAAATGGTCATTCATGGCTATTTTCGGCAAAATGGGGGTTGTGTGGCCATTGATCATCGACCAGAGGCTCGTACACCTCACCCCACATATGTTTCCTTGCCATAGATCACATTCTTGGATTTCTGGTGGAGACCATTTCTTGGTTAAAAATCCGTACGTGTTAGCCTTTGGTATTTTTGAAAATGGTCATTCATGGCTATTTTCGACAAAAATGGGGGTTGTGTGGCCATTCATCATCGACTAGAGGCTCATACACCTCACCCCACATATGTTTCCTTGCCATAGATCACATTCTTGGATTTCTGGTGGAGACCATTTCTTGGTAAAAAAATCCGTAGGTGTTAGCCTTCGGTATTATTGAAAATGGTCGTTCATGGCTATTTTCGACAAAAATGGGGGTTGTGTGGCCATTGATCATCGACCAGACGCTCATACACCTCACCCCACATATGTTTCCTTGCCATAGATCACATTCTTGGATTTCTGGTGGAGACCATTTCTTGGTCTAAAATCCGTAGGTGTTAGCCTCTAGTATTATTGAAAATGGTCGCTCATGGCTATTTTCAAGGTCGCTCATGGCTATTTTCATAAAAAATGGGGGTTGTGTGGCCATTTATCATCGACTAGAGGCTCATAAACCTCACCCCACATATGTTTCATTGCCATAGATTACATTCTTGGATTTCTAGTGGAAACCATTTCTTGGTTAAAAACTCGTACGTGTTAGCCTTCAGTATTATTGAAAATGGTCATTCATGGCTATTTTCGGCAAAATGGGGGTTGTGTGGCCATTGATCGTCGACCAGAGGCTCATACACCTCACCCCACATATGTTTCCTTGTCGTAGATCACATTCTTGGATTTCTGGTGGAGACCATTTCTTGGTCAAAAATCTGTAGGTGTTAGCCTTCGATATTATTGAAAATGGTCGTTCATGGCTATTTTCGACAAAAATGGAGGTTGTGTGGCCATTGATCATCGACAAGAGGCTCATACACCTCACCCCACATATGTTTCCTTGCCATAGATCACATTCTTGGATTTCTGGTGGAGACCATTTCTTGGTCAAAAATCCGTAGGTGTTAGCCTTCGGTATTATTGAAAATGGTCGTTCATGGCTATTTTCGACAAAAATGGGGGTTGTGTGGCCATTGATCATCGACCAGACGCTCATACACCTCACCCCACATATGTTTCCTTGCCATAGATCACATTTCTTGGTCTAAAATCCGTAGGTGTTAGCCTCTAGTATTATTGAAAATGGTCGCTCATGGCTATTTTCAAGGTCGCTCATGGCTATTTTCATAAAAAATGGGGGTTGTGTGGCCATTTATCATCGACTAGAGGCTCATAAACCTCACCCCACATATGTTTCCTTGCCATAGATTACATTCTTGGATTTCTGGTGGAAACCATTTCTTGGTTAAAAACTCGTACGTGTTAGCCTTCGGTATTATTGAAAATGGTCATTCATGGCTATTTTCGGCAAAATGGGGGTTGTGTGTCCATTGATCGTCGACCAGAGGCTCATACACCTCACCCCACATATGTTTCCTTGTCGTAGATCACATTCTTGGATTTCTGGTGGAGACCATTTCTTGGTCAAAAATCCGTAGGTGTTAGCCTTCGATATTATTGAAAATGGTCATTCATGGCTATTTTCGGCAAAATGGGGGTTGTGTGGCCATTGATCGTCGACCAGAGGCTCATACACCTCACCCCACATATGTTTCCTTGTCGTAGATCACATTCTCGGATTTCTGGTTGAGACCATTTCTTGGTCAAAAATCCGTAGGTGTTAGCCTTCGATATTATTGAAAATGGTCGTTCATGGCTATTTTCGACAAAAATGGGGGTTGTGTGGCCATTGATCATCGACCAGAGGCTTATACACCTCACCCCACATATGTTTCCTTGCCATAGATCACATTCTTGGATTTCTGGTGGAGACCATTTCTTGGTCAAAAATCCATAGGTGTTAGCCTTCGGTATTATTGAAAATGGTCGTTCATTGCTATTTTCGACAAAAATGGGGGTTGTGTGGCCATTGATCATCGACCAGACGCTCATACACCTCACCCCACATATGTTTCCTTGCCATAGATCACATTCTTGGATTTCTGGTGGAGACCATTTCTTGGTCTAAAATCCGTAGGTGTTAGCCTCTAGTATTATTGAAAATGGTCGCTCATGGCTATTTTCATGGTCGCTCATGGCTATTTTCATAAAAAAATGGGGGTTGTGTGGCCATTGATCGTCGACCAGAGGCTCATACACCTCACCCCACATATGTTTCCTTGCCATAGATCACATTCTTGGATTTCTGGTGGAGACCATTTCTTGGTCAAAAATCCGTAGGTGTTAGCCTTCGGTATTATTGAAAATGGTCGTTCATGGCTATTTTCGACAAAAATGGGGGTTGTGTGGCCATTGATCATCGACCAGACGCTCATACACCTCACCCCACATATGTTTCCTTGCCATAGATCACATTCTTGGATTTCTGGTGGAGACCATTTCTTGGTCTAAAATCCGTAGGTGTTAGCCTCTAGTATTATTGAAAATGGTCGCTCATGGCTATTTTCAAGGTCGCTCATGGCTATTTTCATAAAAAATGGGGGTTGTGTGGCCATTTATCATCGACTAGAGGCTCATAAACCTCACCCCACATATGTTTCCTTGCCATAGATTACATTCTTGGATTTCTGGTGGAAACCATTTCTTGGTTAAAAACTCGTACGTGTTAGCCTTCGGTATTATTGAAAATGGTCATTCATGGCTATTTTTGGCAAAATGGGGGTTGTGTGGCCATTGATCATCGACCAGAGGCTCGTACACCTCACCCCACATATGTTTCCTTGCCATAGATCACATTCTTGGATTTCTGGTGGAGACCATTTCTTGGTCAAAAATCCGTACGTGTTAGCCTTTGGTATTTTTGAAAATGATCATTCATGGCTATTTTCGACAAAAATGGGGGTTGTGTGGCCATTGATCATCGACTAGAGGCTCATACACCTCACCCCACATATGTTTCCTTGCCATAGATCACATTCTTGGATTTCTGGTGGAGACCATTTCTTGGTCAAAAATCCGTAGGTGTTAGCCTTCGGTATTATTGAAAATGGTCATTCATGGCTATTTTCGACAAAAATGGGGGTTGTGTGGCCATTGATCATCGACCAGACGCTCATACACCTCACCCCACATATGTTTCCTTGCCATAGATCACATTCTTGGATTTCTGGTGGAGACCATTTCTTGGTCTAAAATCCGTAGGTGTTAGCCTCTAGTATTATTGAAAATGGTCGCTCATGGCTATTTTCAAGGTCGCTCATGGCTATTTTCATAAAAAATGGAGCTTGTGTGGCCATTTATCATCGACTAGAGGCTCATAAACCTCACCCCACATATGTTTCCTTGCCATAGATTACATTCATGGATTTCTGGTGGAGACCATTTCTTGGTTAAAAACTCGTACGTGTTAGCCTTCGGTATTATTGAAAATAGTCATTCATGGCTATTTTCGGCAAAATGGGGGTTGTGTGGCCATTGATCGTCGACCAGAGGCTCATACACCTCACCCCACATATGTTTCCTTGCCATAGATCATATTCTTGGATTTCTGGTGGAGACCATTTCTTGGTCAAAAATCCGTAGGTGTTAGCCTTCGGTATTATTGTAAATGGTCATTCATGGCTATTTTCGACAAAAATGGGGGTTGTGTGGCCATTGATCATCGACCAGAGGCTCATACACCTCACTACACATATGTTTCCTTGCCATAGATCACATTCTTGGATTTATGGTGGAGACCATTTCTTGGTCAAAAATCCGTAGGTGTTAGCCTTCAATGTCATTGAAAATGGTCGTTCATGGCTATTTTCGACAAAAATTAGGGTTGTGTGGCCATTGATCGTCGACCAGAGGCTCATACACCTCACCCCACATATGTTTCCTTGCCATAGATCACATTCTTGGATTTCTGGTGGAGACCATTTCTTGGTCAAAAATCCGTAGGTGTTAGCCTTCGGTATTATTGAAAATGGTCGTTCATGGCTATTTTCGACAAAAATGGGGGTTGTGTGGCCATTGATCATCGACCAGACGCTCATACACCTCACCCCACATATGTTTCCTTGCCATAGATCACATTCTTGGATTTCTGGTGGAAACCATTTCTTGGTTAAAAACTCGTACGTGTTAGCCTTCGGTATTATTGAAAATGGTCATTCATGGCTATTTTCGGCAAAATGGGGGTTGTGTGGCCATTGATCATCGACCAGAGGCTCGTACACCTCACCCCACATATGTTTCCTTGCCATAGATCACATTCTTGGATTTCTGGTGGAGACCATTTCTTGGTTAAAAATCCGTACGTGTTAGCCTTTGGTATTTTTGAAAATGGTCATTCATGGCTATTTTCGACAAAAATGGGGGTTGTGTGGCCATTGATCATCGACTAGAGGCTCATACACCTCACCCCACATATGTTTCCTTGCCATAGATCACATTCTTGGATTTCTGGTGGTGACCATTTCTTGGTAAAAAATCCGTAGGTGTTAGCCTTCGGTATTATTGAAAATGGTCGTTCATGGCTATTTTCGACAAAAATGGGGGTTGTGTGGCCATTGATCATCGACCAGACGCTCATACACCTCACCCCACATATGTTTCCTTGCCATAGATCACATTCTTGGATTTCTGGTGGAGACCATTTCTTGGTCTAAAATCCGTAGGTGTTAGCCTCTAGTATTATTGAAAATGGTCGCTCATGGCTATTTTCAAGGTCGCTCATGGCTATTTTCATAAAAAATGGGGGTTGTGTGGCCATTTATCATCGACTAGAGGCTCATAAACCTCACCCCACATATGTTTCATTGCCATAGATTACATTCTTGGATTTCTGGTGGAAACCATTTCTTGGTTAAAAACTCGTACGTGTTAGCCTTCGGTATTATTGAAAATGGTCATTCATGGCTATTTTCGGCAAAATGGGGGTTGTGTGGCCATTGATCGTCGACCAGAGGCTCATACACCTCACCCCACATATGTTTCCTTGTCGTAGATCACATTCTTGGATTTCTGGTGGAGACCATTTCTTGGTCAAAAATCCGTAGGTGTTAGCCTTCGATATTATTGAAAATGGTCATTCATGGCTATTTTCGGCAAAATGGGGGTTGTGTGGCCATTGATCGTCGACCAGAGGCTCATACACCTCACCCCACATATGTTTCCTTGTCGTAGATCACATTCTTGGATTTCTGTTGGAGACCATTTCTTGGTCAAAAATCAGTAGGTGTTAGCCTTCGATATTATTGAAAATGGTCGTTCATGGCTATTTTCGACAAAAATGGAGGTTGTGTGGCCATTGATCATCGACTAGAGGCTCATACACCTCACCCCACATATGTTTCCTTGCCATAGATCACATTCTTGGATTTTTGGTGGAGACCATTTCTTGGTCAAAAATCCGTAGGTGTTAGCCTTTGGTATTATTGAAAATGGTCGTTCATGGCTATTTTCGACAAAAATGGGGGTTGTGTGGCCATTGATCATCGACCAGACGCTCATACACCTCACCCCACATATGTTTCCTTGCCATAGATCACATTCTTGGATTTCTGGTGGAGACCATTTCTTGGTCTAAAATCCGTAGGTGTTAACCTCTAGTATTATTGAAAATGGTCGCTCATGGCTATTTTCAAGGTCGCTCATGGCTATTTTCATAAAAAATGGGGGTTGTGTGGCCATTTATCATCGACTAGAGGCTCATAAACCTCACCCCACATATGTTTCCTTGCCATAGATTACATTCTTGGATTTCTGGTGGAAACCATTTCTTGGTTAAAAACTCGTACGTGTTAGCCTTCGGTATTATTGAAAATGGTCATTCATGGCTATTTTCGGCAAAATGGGGGTTGTGTGGCCATTGATCGTCGACCAGAGGCTCATACACCTCACCCCACATATGTTTCCTTGTCGTAGATCACATTCTTGGATTTCTGGTGGAGACCATTTCTTGGTCAAAAATCCGTAGGTGTTAGCCTTCGATATTATTGAAAATGGTCATTCATGGCTATTTTCGGCAAAATGGGGGTTGTGTGGCCATTGATCGTCGACTAGAGGCTCATACACCTCACCCCACATATGTTTCCTTGTCGTAGATCACATTCTTGGATTTCTGGTGGAGACCATTTCTTGGTCAAAAATCCGTAGGTGTTAGCCTTCGATATTATTGAAAATGGTCGTTCATGGCTATTTTCGACAAAAATGGGGGTTGTGTGGCCATTGATCATCGACCAGAGGCTCATACACCTCACCCCACATATGTTTCCTTGCCATAGATCACATTCTTGGATTTCTGGTGGAGACCATTTCTTGGTCAAAAATCCGTAGGTGTTAGCCTTCGGTATTATTGAAAATGGTCGTTCATGGCTATTTTTTACAAAAATGGGGGTTGTGTGGCCATTGATCATCGACCAGACGCTCATACACCTCACCCCACATATGTTTCCTTGCCATAGATCACATTCTTGGATTTCTGGTGGAGACCATTTCTTGGTCTAAAATCCGTAGGTGTTAGCCTCTAGTATTATTGAAAATGGTCGCTCATGGCTATTTTCAAGGTCGCTCATGGCTATTTTCATAAAAAATGGGGGTTGTGTGGCCATTGATCGTCGACCAGAGGCTCATACACCTCACCCCACATATGTTTCCTTGCCATAGATCACATTCTTGGATTTCTGGTGGAGACCATTTCTTGGTCAAAATTCCGTAGGTGTTAGCCTTCGGTATTATTGAAAATGGTCGTTCATGGCTATTTTCGACAAAAATGGGGGTTGTGTGGCCATTGATCATCGACCAGACGCTCATACACCTCACCCCACATATGTTTCCTTGCCATAGATCACATTCTTGGATTTCTGGTGGAGACCATTTCTTGGTCTAAAATCCGTAGGTGTTAGCCTCTAGTGTTATTGAAAATGGTCGCTCATGGCTATTTTCAAGGTCGCTCATGTCTATTTTCATAAAAAATGGGGGTTGTGTGGCCATTTATCATCGACTAGAGGCTCATAAACCTCACCCCACATATGTTTCCTTGCCATAGATTACATTCTTGGATTTCTGGTGGAAACCATTTCTTGGTTAAAAACTCGTACGTGTTAGCCTTCGGTATTATTGAAAATGGTCATTCATGGCTATTTTCGGCAAAATGGGGGTTGTGTGGCCATTGATCATCGACCAGAGGCTCATACACCTCACCCCACATATGTTTCCTTGTCGTAGATCACATTCTTGGATTTCTGGTGGAGACCATTTCTTGGTCAAAAATCCATAGGTGTTAGCCTTCGATATTATTGAAAATGGTCGTTCATGGCTATTTTCGACAAAAATGGGGGTTGTGTGGCCATTGATTATCGACCAGAGGCTCATACACCTCACCCCACATATGTTTCCTTGCCATAGATCACATTCTTGGATTTCTGGTGGAGACCATTTCTTGGTCAAAAATCCGTAGGTGTTAGCCTTCGGTATTATTGTAAATGGTCATTCATGGCTATTTTCGACAAAAATGGGGGTTGTGTGGCCATTGATCATCGACCAGAGGCTCATACACCTCACCCCACATATGTTTCCTTGCCATAGATCACATTCTTGGATTTCTGGTGGAGACCATTTCTTGGTCAAAAATCCGTAGGTCTTAGCCTCTAATATTATTGAAAATGGTCGCTCATGGCTATTTTCAAGGTCGCTCATGGCTATTTTCATAAAAAATGGGGGTTGTGTGGCCATTTATCATCGACTAGAGGCTCATAAACCTCACCCCACATATGTTTCCTTGCCATAGATTACATTCTTGGATTTCTGGTGGAAACCATTTCTTGGTTAAAAACTCGTACGTGTTAGCCTTCGGTATTATTGAAAATGGTCATTCATGGCTATTTTCGGCAAAATGGGGGTTGTGTGGCCATTGATCGTCGACCAGAGGCTCATACACCACACCCCACATATGTTTCCTTGTCGTAGATCACATTCTTGGATTTCTGGTGGAGACCATTTCTTGGTCAAAAATCCGTAGGTGTTAGCCTTCGATATTATTGAAAATGGTCGTTCATGGCTATTTTCGACAAAAATGGGGGTTGTGTGGCCATTGATCATCGACCAGAGGCTCATACACCTCACCCCACATATGTTTCCTTGCCATAGATCACATTCTTGGATTTCTGGTGGAGACCATTTCTTGGTCAAAAATCCGTAGGTGTTAGCCTTCGGTATTATTGTAAATGGTCATTCATGGCTATTTTCGACAAAAATGGGGGTTGTGTGGCCATTGATCATCGACCAGAGGCTCATACACCTCACCCCACATATGTTTCCTTGCCATAGATCACATTCTTGGATTTCTGGTGGAGACCATTTCTTGGTCAAAAATCCGTAGGTCTTAGCCTCTAATATTATTGAAAATGGTCGCTCATGGCTATTTTCATAAAAAAATGGGGGTTGTGTGGCCATTTATCATCGACTAGAGGATCATAAATCTCACCCCACATATGTTTCCTTGCCATAGATCACATTCTTGGATTTTTGGTGGAGACCATTTCTTGGTCAAAAACTCGTACGTGTTAGCCTTCGGTATTATTGAAAATGGTCGTTCATGGCTATTTTCGGCAAAATGGGGGTTCTGTGGCCATTGATCATCGACCAGAGGCTCGTACACCTCACCCCACATATGTTTCCTTGCCATAGATCACATTCTTGGATTTCTGGTGGAGACCATTTCTTGGGCAAAAATCCGAATGTGTTAGCCTTTGGTATTTTTGAAAATGGTCACTCATGGCTATTTTCGACAAAAATGGGGGTTGTGTGGCCATTGATCTTCGACCAGAGGCTCATACACCTCACTACACATATGTTTCCTTGCCATAGATCACATTCTTGGATTTATGGTGGAGACCATTTCTTGGTCAAAAATCTGTAGGTGTTAGCCTTCAGTGTCATTGAAAATGGTCGTTCATGGCTATTTTCGACAAAAATTAGGGTTGTGTGGCCATTGATCGTCGACCAGAGGCTCATACACCTCACCCCACATATGTTTCCTTGCCATAGATCACATTCTTGGATTTCTGGTGGAGACCATTTCTTGGTCAAAAATCCGTAGGTGTTAGCCTTAGGTATTATTGAAAATGGTCGTTCATGGCTATTTTCGACAAAAATGGGGGTTGTGTGGCCATTGATAATCGACCAGACGCTCATACACCTCACCCCACATATGTTTCCTTGCCATAGATCACATTCTTGGATTTCTGGTGGAGACCATTTCTTGGTCTAAAATCCGTAGGTGTTAGCCTCTAGTATTATTGAAAATGGTCGCTCATGGCTATTTTCAAGGTCGCTCATGGCTATTTTCATAAAAAATGGGGGTTGTGTGGCCATTTATCATCGACTAGAGGCTCATAAACCTCACCCCACATATGTTTCATTGCCATAGATCACATTCTTGGATTTCTGGTGGAGACCATTTCTTGGTTAAAAACTCGTACGTGTTAGCCTTCGGTATTATTGAAAATGGTCGTTCATGGCTATTTTCGGCAAAATGGGGGTTGTGTGGCCATTGATCATCGACCAGAGGCTCGAACACCTCACCCCACATATGTTTCCTTGCCATAGATCACATTCTTGGATTTCTGGTGGAGACCATTTCTTGGTCAAAAATCCGTACGTGTTAGCCTTTGGTATTTTTGAAAATGGTCATTCATGGCTATTTTCGACAAAAATGGGGGTTGTGTGGCCATTGATCTTCGACCAGAGGCTCGTACACCTCACTACACATATGTTTCCTTGCCATAGATCACATTCTTGGATTTATGGTGGAGACCATTTCTTGGTCAAAAATCCGTAGGTGTTAGCCTTCAGTGTCATTGAAAATGGTCGTTCATGGCTATTTTCGACAAAAATTAGGGTTGTGTGGCCATTGATCGTCGACCAGAGGCTCATACACCTCACCCCACATATGTTTCTTTGCCATAAATCACATTCTTGGATTATTGGTGGAGACCATTTCTTGGTAAAAAATCCGTAGGTGTTAGCCTTCGGTATTATTGAAAATGGTCGTTCATGGCTATTTTCGACAAAAATGGGGGTTGTGTGTCCATTGATCATCGACCAGACGCTCATACACCTCACCCCACATATGTTTCCTTGCCATAGATCACATTCTTGGATTTCTGGTGGAGACCATTTCTTGGTCTAAAATCCGTAGGTGTTAGCCTCTAGTATTATTGAAAATGGTCGCTCATGGCTATTTTCAAGGTCGCTCATGGCTATTTTCATAAAAAATGGGGGTTGTGTGGCCATTTATCATCGACTAGAGGCTCATAAACCTCACCCCACATATGTTTCCTTGCCATAGATTACATTCTTGGATTTCTGGTGGAAGCCATTTCTTGGTTAAAAACTCGTACGTGTTAGCCTTCGGTATTATTGAAAATGGTCATTCATGGCTATTTTCGGCAAAATGGGGGTTGTGTGGCCATTGATCGTCGACCAGAGGCTCATACACCTCACCCCACATATGTTTCCTTGTCGTAGATCACATTCTTGGATTTCTGGTGGAGACCATTTCTTGGTCTAAAATCCGTAGGTGTTAGCCTCTAGTATTATTGAAAATGGTCGCTCATGGCTATTTTCAAGGTCGCTCATGGCTATTTTCATAAAAAATGGGGGTTGTGTGGCCATTTATCATCGACTAGAGGCTCATAAACCTCACCCCACATATGTTTCCTTGCCATAGATTACATTCTTGGATTTCTGGTGGAAGCCATTTCTTGGTTAAAAACTCGTATGTGTTAGCCTTCGGTATTATTGAAAATGGTGATTCATGGCTATTTTCGGCAAAATGGGGTTGTGTGGCCATTGATCGTCGACCAGAGGCTCATACACCTCACCCCACATATGTTTCCTTGTCGTAGATCACATTCTTGGATTTCTGGTGGAGACCATTTCTTGGTCAAAAATCCGTAGGTGTTAGCCTTCGATATTATTGAAAATGGTCGTTCATGGCCATTTTCGACAAAAATGGGGGTTGTGTGGCCATTGATCATCGACCAGAGGCTCATACACCTCACCCCACATATGTTTACTTGCCATAGATCACATTCTTGGATTTCTGGTGGAGACCATTTCTTGGTCAAAAATCCGTAGGTGTTAGCCTTCGGTATTATTGTAAATGGTCATTCATGGCTATTTTCGACAACAATGTGGGTTGTGTGGCCATTGATCATCGACCAGAGGCTCATACACCTCACCCCACATATGTTTCCTTGCCATAGATCACATTCTTAGATTTCTGGTGGAGACCGTTTCTTGGTCAAAAATCCGTAGGTCTTAGCCTCTAATATTATTGAAAATGGTCGCTCATGGCTATTTTCATAAAAAATGGGGGTTGTGTGGCCATTTATCATCGACTAGAGGCTCATAAATCTCACCCCTCATATGTTTCCTTTCATAGATCACATTCTTGGATTTTTGGTGGAGACCATTTCTTGGTCAAAAACTCGTACGTGTTAGCCTTCGGTATTATTGAAAATGGTCATTCATGGCTATTTTCGGCAAAATGGGGGTTCTGTGGCCATTGATCATCGACCAGAGGCTCGTACACCTCACTACACATATGTTTCCTTGCCATAGATCACATTCTTGGATTTATGGTGGAGACCATTTCTTGGTCAAAAATCCGTAGGTGTTAGCCTTCAGTGTCATTGAAAATGGTCGTTCATGGCTATTTTCGACAAAAAATTAGGGTTGTGTGGCCATTGATCGTCGACCAGAGGCTCATACACCTCACCCCACATATGTTTCCTTGCCATAGATCACATTCTTGGATTTCTGGTGGAGACCATTTCTTGGTCAAAAATCCGTAGGTGTTAGCCTTCGGTATTATTGAAAATGGTCGTTCATGGCTATTTTCGACAAAAATGGGTGTTGTGTGGCCATTGATCATCGACCAGACGCTCATACACCTCACCCCACATATGTTTCCTTGCCATAGATCACATTCTTGGATTTCTGGTGGAGACCATTTCTTGGTCTAAAATCCGTAGGTGTTAGCCTCTAGTATTATTGAAAATGGTCGCTCATGGCTATCTTCAAGGTCGCTCATGGCTATTTTCATAAAAAAATGGGGGTTGTGTGGCCATTTATCATCGACTAGAGGCTCATAAACCACACCCCACATATGTTTCCTTGCCATAGATCACATTCTTGGATTTCTGGTGGAGACCATTTCTTGGTTAAAAACTCGTACGTGTTAGCCTTCGGTATTATTGAAAATGGTCGTTCATGGCTATTTTCGGCAAAATGGGGGTTGTGTGGCCATTGATCATCGACCAGAGGCTCGTACACCTCACTCCACATATGTTTCCTTGCCATAGATCACATTCTTGGATTTTTGGTGGAGACCATTTCTTGGTCAAAAATCCGTACGTGTTAGCCTTTGGTATTTTTGAAAATGGTCATTCATGGCTATTTTCGACAAAAATGGGGGTTGTGTGGCCATTGATCTTCGACCAGAGGCTCATACACCTCACTACACATATGTTTCCTTGCCATAGATCACATTCTTGGATTTATGGTGGAGACCATTTCTTGGTCAAAAATCCGTAGGTGTTAGCCTTCAGTGTCATTGAAAATGGTCGTTCATGGCTATTTTCGACAAAAATTAGGGTTGTGTGGCCATTGATCGTCGACCAGAGGCTCATACACCTCACCCCACATATGTTTCCTTGCCATAGATCACATTCTTGGATTTCTGGTGGAGACCATTTCTTGGTCAGAAATCTGTAGGTGTTAGCCTTCGGTATTATTGAAAATGGTCGTTCATGGCTATTTTCGACAAAAATGGGGGTTGTGTGGCCATTGATCATCGACCAGACGCTCATACACCTCACCCCACATATGTTTCCTTGCCATAGATCACATTCTTGGATTTCTGGTGGAGACCATTTCTTGGTCTAAAATCCGTAGGTGTTAGCCTCTAGTATTATTGAAAATGGTCGCTCATGGCTATCTTCAAGGTCGCTCATGGCTATTTTCATAAAAAAATGGGGGTTGTGTGGCCATTTATCATCGACTAGAGGCTCATAAACCACACCCCACATATGTTTCCTTGCCATAGATCACATTCTTGGATTTCTGGTGGAGACCATTTCTTGGTTAAAAACTCGTACGTGTTAGCCTTCGGTATTATTGAAAATGGTCGTTCATGGCTATTTTCGGCAAAATGGGGGTTGTGTGGCCATTGATCATCGACCAGAGGCTCGTACACCTCACCCCACATATGTTTCCTTGCCATAGATTACATTCTTGGATTTCTGGTGGAGACCATTTCTTGGTTAAAAACTCGTACGTGTTAGCCTTCGGTATTATTGAAAATGGTCATTCATGGCTATTTTCGGCAAAATGGGGGTTGTGTGGCCATTGATCGTCGACCAGAGGCTCATACACCTCACCCCACATATGTTTCCTTGTCGTAGATCACATTCTTGGATTTCTGGTGGAGACCATTTCTTGGTCAAAAATCCGTAGGTGTTAGCCTTCGATATTATTGAAAATGGTCGTTCATGGCCATTTTCGACAAAAATGGGGGTTGTGTGGCCATTGATCATCGACCAGAGGCTCATACACCTCACCCCACATATGTTTACTTGCCATAGATCACATTCTTGGATTTCTGGTGGAGACCATTTCTTGGTCAAAAATCCGTAGGTGTTAGCCTTCGGTATTATTGTAAATGGTCATTCATGGCTATTTTCGACAACAATGTGGGTTGTGTGGCCATTGATCATCGACCAGAGGCTCATACACCTCACCCCACATATGTTTCCTTGCCATAGATCACATTCTTAGATTTCTGGTGGAGACCGTTTCTTGGTCAAAAATTCGTAGGTCTTAGCCTCTAATATTATTGAAAATGGTCGCTCATGGCTATTTTCATAAAAAATGGGGGTTGTGTGGCCATTTATCATCGACTAGAGGCTCATAAATCTCACCCCTCATATGTTTCCTTTCATAGATCACATTCTTGGATTTTTGGTGGAGACCATTTCTTGGTCAAAAACTCGTACGTGTTAGCCTTCGGTATTATTGAAAATGGTCATTCATGGCTATTTTCGGCAAAATGGGGGTTCTGTGGCCATTGATCATCGACCAGAGGCTCGTACACCTCACTACACATATGTTTCCTTGCCATAGATCACATTCTTGGATTTATGGTGGAGACCATTTCTTGGTCAAAAATCCGTAGGTGTTAGCCTTCAGTGTCATTGAAAATGGTCGTTCATGGCTATTTTCGACAAAAAATTAGGGTTGTGTGGCCATTGATCGTCGACCAGAGGCTCATACACCTCACCCCACATATGTTTCCTTGCCATAGATCACATTCTTGGATTTCTGGTGGAGACCATTTCTTGGTCAAAAATCCGTAGGTGTTAGCCTTCGGTATTATTGAAAATGGTCGTTCATGGCTATTTTCGACAAAAATGGGGGTTGTGTGGCCATTGATCATCGACCAGACGCTCATACACCTCACCCCACATATGTTTCCTTGCCATAGATCACATTCTTGGATTTCTGGTGGAGACCATTTCTTGGTCTAAAATCCGTAGGTGTTAGCCTCTAGTATTATTGAAAATGGTCGCTCATGGCTATCTTCAAGGTCGCTCATGGCTATTTTCATAAAAAAATGGGGGTTGTGTGGCCATTTATCATCGACTAGAGGCTCATAAACCACACCCCACATATGTTTCCTTGCCATAGATCACATTCTTGGATTTCTGGTGGAGACCATTTCTTGGTTAAAAACTCGTACGTGTTAGCCTTCGGTATTATTGAAAATGGTCGTTCATGGCTATTTTCGGCAAAATGGGGGTTGTGTGGCCATTGATCATCGACCAGAGGCTCGTACACCTCACTCCACATATGTTTCCTTGCCATAGATCACATTCTTGGATTTTTGGTGGAGACCATTTCTTGGTCAAAAATCCGTACGTGTTAGCCTTTGGTATTTTTGAAAATGGTCATTCATGGCTATTTTCGACAAAAATGGGGGTTGTGTGGCCATTGATCTTCGACCAGAGGCTCATACACCTCACTACACATATGTTTCCTTGCCATAGATCACATTCTTGGATTTATGGTGGAGACCATTTCTTGGTCAAAAATCCGTAGGTGTTAGCCTTCAGTGTCATTGAAAATGGTCGTTCATGGCTATTTTCGACAAAAATTAGGGTTGTGTGGCCATTGATCGTCGACTAGAGGCTCATACACCTCACCCCACATATGTTTCCTTGCCATAGATCACATTCTTGGATTTCTGGTGGAGACCATTTCTTGGTCAGAAATCTGTAGGTGTTAGCCTTCGGTATTATTGAAAATGGTCGTTCATGGCTATTTTCGACAAAAATGGGGGTTGTGTGGCCATTGATCATCGACCAGACGCTCATACACCTCACCCCACATATGTTTCCTTGCCATAGATCACATTCTTGGATTTCTGGTGGAGACCATTTCTTGGTCTAAAATCCGTAGGTGTTAGCCTCTAGTATTATTGAAAATGGTCGCTCATGGCTATCTTCAAGGTCGCTCATGGCTATTTTCATAAAAAAATGGGGGTTGTGTGGCCATTTATCATCGACTAGAGGCTCATAAACCACACCCCACATATGTTTCCTTGCCATAGATCACATTCTTGGATTTCTGGTGGAGACCATTTCTTGGTTAAAAACTCGTACGTGTTAGCCTTCGGTATTATTGAAAATGGTCGTTCATGGCTATTTTCGGCAAAATGGGGGTTGTGTGGCCATTGATCATCGACCAGAGGCTCGTACACCTCACCCCACATATGTTTCCTTGCCATAGATCACATTCTTGGATTTTTGGTGGAGACCATTTCTTGGTCAAAAATCCGTACGTGTTAGCCTTTGGTATTTTTGAAAATGGTCATTCATGGCTATTTTCGACAAAAATGGGGGTTGTGTGGCCATTGATCTTCGACCAGAGGCTCATACACCTCACTACACATATGTTTCCTTGCCATAGATCACATTCTTGGATTTATGGTGGAGACCATTTCTTGGTCAAAAATCCGTAGGTGTTAGCCTTCAGTGTCATTGAAAATGGTCGTTCATGGCTATTTTCGACAAAAATTAGGGTTGTGTGGCCATTGATCGTCGACCAGAGGCTCATACACCTCACCCCACATATGTTTCCTTGCCATAGATCACATTCTTGGATTTCTGGTGGAGACCATTTCTTGGTCAAAAATCTGTAGGTGTTAGCCTTCGGTATTATTGAAAATGGTCGTTCATGGCTATTTTCGACAAAAATGGGGGTTGTGTGGCCATTGATCATCGACCAGACGCTCATACACCTCACCCCACATATGTTTCCTTGCCATAGATCACATTCTTGGATTTCTGGTGGAGACCATTTCTTGGTCTAAAATCCGTAGGTGTTAGCCTCTAGTATTATTGAAAATGGTCGCTCATGGCTATTTTCAAGGTCGCTCATTGCTATTTTCATAAAAAATGGGGGTTGTGTGGCCATTTATCATCGACTAGAGGCTCATAAACCTCACCCCACATATGTTTCCTTGCCATAGATTACATTCTTGGATTTCTGGTGGAAACCATTTCTTGGTTAAAAACTCGTACGTGTTAGCCTTCGGTATTATTGAAAATGGTCATTCATGGCTATTTTCGGCAAAATGGGGGTTGTGTGGCCATTGATCGTCGACCAGAGGCTCATACACCTCACCCCACATATGTTTCCTTGTCGTAGATCACATTCTTGGATTTCTGGTGGAGACCATTTCTTGGTCAAAAATCCGTAGGTGTTAGCCTTCGATATTATTGAAAATGGTCGTTCATGGCTATTTTCGACAAAAATGGGGGTTGTGTGGCCATTGATCATCGACCAGAGGCTCATACACCTCACCCCACATATGTTTCCTTGCCATAGATCACATTCTTGGATTTCTGGTGGAGACCATTTCTTGGTCAAAAATCCGTAGGTGTTAGCCTTCGGTATTATTGTAAATGGTCATTCATGGCTATTTTCGACAAAAATGGGGGTTGTGTGGCCATTGATCATCGACCAGAGGCTCATACACCTCACCCCACATATGTTTCCTTGCCATAGATCACATTCTTGGATTTATGGTGGAGACCATTTCTTGGTCAAAAATCCGTAGGTGTTAGCCTTCAGTGTCATTGAAAATGGTCGTTCATGGCTATTTTCGACAAAAATTAGGGTTGTGTGGCCATTGATCGTCGACTAGAGGCTCATACACCTCACCCCACATATGTTTCCTTGCCATAGATCACATTCTTGGATTTCTGGTTTAGACCATTTCTTGGTCAAAAATCCGTAGGTGTTAGCCTTCGGTATTATTGTAAATGGTCATTCATGGCTATTTTCGACAAAAATGGGGGTTGTGTGGCCATTGATCATCGACCAGACGCTCATACACCTCACCCCACATATGTTTCCTTGCCATAGATCACATTCTTGGATTTTTGGTGGAGACCATTTCTTGGTCAAAAACTCGTACGTGTTAGCCTTCGGTATTATTGAAAATGGTCGTTCATGGCTATTTTCGGCAAAATGGGGGTTCTGTGGCCATTGATCATCGACCAGAGGCTCGTACACCTCACCCCACATATGTTTCCTTTCCATAGATCACATTTTTGGATTTCTGGTGGAGACCATTTCTTGGTCAAAAATCCGTAGGTGTTAGCCTTCGGTATTATTGTAAATGGTCATTCATGGCTATTTTCGACAAAAATGGGGGTTGTGTGGCCATTGATCATCGACCAGACGCTCATACACCTCACCCCACATATGTTTCCTTGCCATAGATCACATTCTTGGATTTCTGGTAGAGACCATTTCTTGGTCAAAAATCCGTAGGTGTTAGCCTTCGGTATTATTGAAAATGGTCGTTCATGGCTATTTTCGACAAAAATGGGGGTTGTGTGGCCATTGATCATCGACCAGAGGCTCATACACCTCACCCCACATATGTTTCCTTGCCATAGATCACATTCTTGGATTTCTGGTGGAGACCATTTCTTGGTCAAAAATCCGTAGGTGTTAGCCTTCGGTATTATTGAAAATGGTCGTTCATGGCTATTTTCGACAAAAATGGGGGTTGTGTGGCCATTGATCATCGACCAGACGCTCATACACCTCACCCCACATATGTTTCCTTGCACTACAGGAAACGACTAAATTTTCGTGGGCTAAAAACCCACGAAAATAAGCCTAAACCGACGAAAATAGCCTATTTTCGTCGGCAGGCCGACGAAAATAAGTTCGACGAAAATAGGGAATTATTTTCGTCGGTACCGACGAAAACGACTTATTTTCGTCGGCTTCTCTAAGGCCGACGAAAATAGTTGGTCGGCTGACTATTTTCGTCGGCCACTGAGGCCGACGAAAATAGGGACATAATTTTCGTCGGCCCTGGGTGGTGGCCGACGAAAATATCTGGGCACTTATTTTCGTCGGCCACCACCCAGGCCGACGAAAATTCATGATACCCCCCAAAAAACAGATTGTTCTGCACCTTTTATTAATTCACAGCAAAATAAACATATACACAATCATATATACAGATTTCACAAACAATACAGTTTTCACAAACAACATTCACAAGCAATTACATAATTGTTTCAAACATATTCCATACATATAGTCCATATATAGTCCATACATAAACAAAGTCATTCCCTCCAGAACCATAAACAAAGTCTATACATATCCATACATAGTCCATAAACAAAGTCACTACTCACTCCGGCGGGCTATGTGAGTTTTGGCCACTCCCTCCTCCGCCACCAGGAAGGTGGCCACTCCCTCCAGAACCATGGACGAGGAAGTCTTGGACGTTGACAGCACCCTCCGATCCCTGAGCATGTGACGCTGAACCCTGCAATTCATCAATCATTCAAATAAGGCTGTGTTTGGTCAATATTTGTATAAAACTAAACATGGAACGTCACCTGTGATCCATGGTGAGGAGGAGGCTGTGCATGCATCCACGGGTACTGTTGTGCTGGCCACCCCTGAGGTGGTGGCACCCACCCCGTCGGTGGCGGTGCCATCCACGCTTGAAATGGTTGAGAGCCCGCCGGTGGCTGAAAGACCGGTGGCACCCATCCCGGGACTGGCTGCGATCCTTGGGGTGGTGGAGGTGTCCAAGTGCCTGGAGGTGCCTGCGTCCACCCAACACCAGTCCACTGTGGCTGCGACGCTGGAGCTTGTCCTGGCCACTGTCCCCATCCTTGTGCCTGCGAGCCATTTTTGATAATAAAAAAAGAGTTGCTATGGAATTGAAGTGTTCAGATAGTGTTACCTGGGGAGGGCGAAAAGCTGGCAAGTTCATATCAGGGCCGAGTCGAGTAGTCATTTCCTGCAAATGGATGAAACGTTAGAATCGCAACATTATACTTTGAATTCAATGACACGTGATGAGATAGATGAATTACCTGAAAATAAGAAGTCATATACTGCGTCAGCTGTCCGACCTGCTCCTGCGCTGCTCGAGCCTGCTCCTGTGCTGCTCGAGCCTGCTCCTGTGCTGCCCGAGTCTCCTCCTCCAGCTGAGCCTCTCGAGCAGATTTGGAGGAGCGAGAACTCCCTGCTGAAGATGATGTTTTCCCTTGACCTAATGTCCTGTTGTACTCCACAACGCCGGTGCCAAAGGCAAACCTGCATGATACACATAGTTGAGCCATTAAGTGGACACATTCTTGTTAATGAAATTGTCGAATCAAAGACAACCACCTCACCTGCCATGCTTTCTACCCCCACCACTGTGGTACAACGCCGAAGCATCTAAGTCTGAATGCATCCAGTCGAAATCAGGCCCATGGCGTTGAGTCATTTCCTCCCCATATGCATTCTGCAAAGAAAGTTAGAGTTGGAGTTAGACACAAAACATGCAATTTAATTCGTAAATACAACTTGTTTACCATTTTCTCCCTTGCCGCCTCGCTGCATAGCTCATCAGGGTTCGCCGGATCAGGGCCACGGTGACCACGGACGTAAACCTCCATAAAACTTGGAGCAACTCCACTTTCAGCTTCCTGCATGAAAAAGAAGAGTTAAACCATATAATTTTCATAGATGTAACATACAAGTTTGATTTATATACTTACCATGCGGCGTGCGGTACCAAGGTGTCCATCGGCGCCGTACCTATGCCCTGGTCCTTCAGTGCCACGGTTGACACGGTGCTTGTTCGACTCTGCAATCCAATCAGGCGACGCCCATCTCTTTGCCAACCACCTCCAGGCTTCCATGTCCTTCGCCAGCCAATCCACAACGCTCTCCAGGTACTGCTCCTCTGTGAGGTAGATCTCATTGGCCCCTAATGCTTTGCTCATTTTCTGCCCCTTTATCTTCTTGTAGTAGTAGTTGACGGCCGCGATGCGAGCATTGTACATGGCATCCTTGATGACCTTATCAGCGCACTTCCGAAAGTGCCTCTTCACACGTGCCCACTGAGCCTGATCGTCCTCGATGTCATCCGGCAATTGGAACCTCCCCTACATATCAATGGAGAAGTTAAGTTAAAGTAAGATTAGGAGAAGCAATAATTCAGTGAATTGCTTATATACGAAAGTAAACTCACCCAGAACTCGTCCCACACAGCCACCTGACAAGTCCTTCGTTTTTTTTTCCGAACTTCCCCCTCCGCTACTGCTTTCCCCTGACTCCCCTGGCTGGACATAGTCCTTTAGACCCCAGTCAGCCCACTGCATAGCCGCGAACCTCTCGCCATTGAGCTCCACCATGCCAGGGTAGTAGAAGCGACAGAGGCTACCCAACACCGCGTTCACCTTGGGACGTCTGCCTGTACCGTCCCAAGTCAAGTCTTCCCATGACCTACAAACATTAATAAAACAAGTAAACCAGTGCAATCACGTTCACATTAAAAAATTAACACAACAGAAATAAGCCCCACCATTCTCCATGCGGCCGGATGAGCCTCCTCTCGGCAGGTCTCGGACCAAGCGCATTGCTCTTCTTATACCTAATTATACAAGTAAATTCAATATGATGAAATGATTAAAAACTAATATCAATTAAACTAATATGCATAATAATACCTGAAGGACGTAGAACCATCTGACGCGTCGCCCGCGCTGCCTGCCCCCATGGGGTCAACCTCCTCATCCTGCTCACCCTCCTCATCCTGCTCACCCTCCTCACCCTGCACATGAGCATCCTGCTGAGGAGTCTCCTGCTCACCCTCCTCACCCTGCACTTCGTCTAGACAGTCGAGAAGTTGCTGCTGCCTCTGTCGGCTCTGTGAGGTGCCCTGAAAAAGCCCACTGCCCGAGCTGTCCTCGCTGGCCGCGCTGCCCCCACTCCTCCTCGATCTCCTATGCTTGAACATGTTCAACTGTAGATAAATTAATGTCAAACCACAGTATATGAAACAAATAATATGAAAATTAATAATGTAGAAATTGGAATACATAGCTTAATTGATTAACTAAAAGTAACATACTAATCAAAAGTCATCCGCATCCGATGATGCTTCTTCGGCTCGTTGTTTATTCATACGCTCTTGATTTCGTTGGATCCTTACTGATCTTCTAACGACGACAGGTCGTTTGCGCTTTGACCTAGGTTCTTCAATTAAGTCGCTTGAATTGCAACAGAGATTTTCAAGTCCTTCTCCATTGGTCACATGGAATCGATGAGCTATGTCTTGAGTCGACGCCGCTTCTGGTTGAAAAATAGCATCATCGTTGTCCCTGCTCGTACTCACGTAGTCAGCACTCTCTGGAGCGACGACTTGTGGGTTGACTTTGATTGCAACCCACCAAGCCCTAAGGCTTGGGTGAGGATATGGCAGGTAGTACACCTGTTTTGCCTGATTTGCAAGGACAACATCGCTCATACTGCTCGGAATCCTAGAGCTATGCTTCACTTCGACATTACCATACTTGTCGACACGAGTCCCACTATGAGCATCAAACCAGTCGCACTCGAAAAACACGACTTTAAGTTCTTTGGGGCCATCGAAAATCAACTCTATAATGTTTTGAAGAACACCGTAATAGTCCACTACTTTGTCATCGTCAACATATGAACTTGCCAACACACCGCTATTGGTGGTGGCTGCCAATGGTCGACTCTTCTCCAATTTCGCGGTTCGGAAGCGATATCCATTTACATCATAGCGAGTATAGTTCCGGACGGACACAGAGGTATGTGCCATTTGCTGCAAGTCTGGGTGCACAGAGTTTTTGGAAACCTATACAAGGAATTAGTATATGCATTATATCTTCCAAGTCCAAAATTCAAAGATTAAGTATGGACAATGAGAGAATGAAAATTACTAACATAATTACGAAACCACTGCACGAAGTTTGGTCCACCTTTCAACCCATCACGTCGAAGATTTTCTAATTGGATGGCCATAGGTTTACTAGTAGATTTCCAACATTCTTCATCAAACATGCTGGACATATTAGAAACATGGACATTACACACTATAGAAATTATGAGATGAGAAAATGGAAGTAACTATGAGGAAAACTTACTCGAACGCCTCCTGTGTGCTGTCAATATTGCTATACATATATAGCATTAGCGTGTTCAAATCTGATCCTTCAATGTGACGTACACTCCCTTTTCCAACTGCTTTACCCGGATTCGCAAAAATTTGAAGGGTGCTTTGGGGCGATTCATTTTCGACATGAAGTCGCACTGAAGGAGCAAACACATTGTTGGCTCGAGCGAAATACCTGGTTGAGAATTGAGATATCTCCTTAAGGGCAAAAGCCTCCGCAATACACCCTTCGACTCTAGCCTTGTTCCGAACAGACGCCCTGAGCTTTTTCAACGCCCTTTCTATAGGATACATCCACCTGAATTGCACTGGTCCGCCTACCAAAGCTTCCCAAGGCAAATGCACAATTAGATGTTGCATCACATTGAAGAATCCTGGCGGGAAAACCTTTTCAAATTTACAAATAAGAATTGGAATTTCTTTCTCAAATTTCTGCATCAACCTCTTCGATATCGTCTTTGCGCATACTTCCCTATAGAAGTAACTCAGCTCTGCAAATATGCTCCAAAGCTCATCCTTAAAATAGCCTCGAAACATCACGGGCATCAGCCTCTCCATAATAATATGGTAGTCATGGCTTTTCAAACCGATCAATTTACCGGTCTTCAGATTGACTGCCCGTTTCAGATTTGCCGCATACCGATCTGGAAATTTCAGATTCTTCAACCACTTAAATATTTCTTTCCTTTCATCCGGCTTGAGGCAGTAATCAGCTCGCGGCCTACTTTCATGCCCTTTATCGCTTACTTTCAACTCGAGCATCGGCCTCTTACAAATTTCAGCCATGTCTTTTCTTGCCTTCATATTATCTTTCGTTTTATCAGTCACATCGAAACATGTGCTTATGATGCTTTCAGCAACGTTACGCTCTTGGTGCATCAAGTCTATGTTGTGCGGCATGATCAAGGTTTTTGCATACGGAAGCTCCCATATTGATGAAATATGGGTCCAGTTATGGTCCTCCCCGTAGCCTTGGAACCTATCATTTTCTCCTTGCTTCAGACAAGCATGCCATGCCATTATCTGCGGTGCAGTTTGCCTCTTTGGTGGCCCATTTCTGATTTTGGCTCCACCTCTGAATGCAGTAAGCGAATTCCTGAAATCATGCTTGAATGGAGTCCAACGTCGATGAGCATCAAAGAATGAAACTTTCCCACCATGCTTCAATCTGAATGCATCCGTATCATTCATACATATGGGACAACACAACCGACCATGGACACACCATCCAGACCAATCTCCATACGCCAGCAGATCATGCACTGACCACAAATAAGCAGCGCGCATGGTAAACTCCTTTTCAGTATGGCTGTCATAAGCCTTCACACCTCTCCACAATTGTTTCAGCTCTTCAATTAAAGGGCGAACAAACATATTCAGCTTTGGCCCTGGATGCTCGGGGCCTGGGATGACTAGTGCAAGGAACATGAACTCTTCTTTATTGACCAACTCAGGAGGAAGATTATATGGCACAATGAAGACAGGCCAACACGAGTAAGGGCTTGCACTGGTATTGAAAGGTGTGAATCCGTCCGTCGATAGACCAAGCCGTACACTCCTAGGGTCGTTTGCAAATTCGGGATCAAACTCGTCTAATGCCTTCCACGCATCACCGTCCGACGGATGGACCATTAAGTCTGGATCAGTGACGAGACGTACACCATTCTTTTGCCACGTCATATGCAGAGCTATTTCCTTGTTGAGGAACAACCTTGAAAGCCGAGGAATGATGGGCAACCGACGAAGTTGCTTAGCTGCGACCTTCGTAACTACCAATTCACCCTCATCATTTGTCACCTCGACATATCTAGAAGCTTCGCAATGCTTACAACGGTCCAGCTTGTCATCCTCCTCAAAGAATAGCATGCAACTGTTGGGACACACGTCGATCTTCTCATATGTCATCCCAAGACCAGCCAACATCTTCTTTGCGAAGTACATATTCTTTGGCAACTTATGATTCTCCGGGAGAACCTCGCCCATCAGTTGGACGATGTCGTTATAAGCACTGTTTGAAATGTTGTGCTTCGACTTTATCGCCATTAGTCTAGTGAGAGTCCCAAGAACTGACATCTGAGTGTGCTCGTGCAGTCTCTCTTCTCCTGCGGCGAGTAGCCGGAAGAATTCCTGAGCATCGCGTGGAAGCTGCCCCGGCTCCTCAGCGTTCATTTCAACATCCCTACCAAGATCATGCAACATGTCATCCATCCTATCATGATCGTCATCAAGTTCCACCTCCGCGTCAACGTGTCTAATAGACTCTCCATGCCGGTACCATACAAGGTAGTTCGGCATAAACCCACTTTTGCAAAGGTGTTTCTCCATTTCTTCTTTCATCTGAGGCCACTTGTTCTCGCAGCGATTGCAAGGACACTTCACTAGACGACCAGTTGCATCTTTGAAAGCGTGCTCAAGAAAAGCCTTTGTTACACCCATCCATTCATTCGAATGTGCCCCATCCTTTCTCCACCCGTCATACATCACCCTCCGATCACCGTCCATTTCAAAGGCTAAACAAAAGACAAAGAACATCAACGATCGTCCGTGGCTTCGGTGAACTCCCTATTAGGTAAAGGCCCTAAACCCACCCAAGAGTGTAGGCCGATGCTTGTGATTTGTGACGTGTAGCCTACGATTGCCGCGAAATTTCGGCAGCATAACCCCGCTGCTCTCCAAGCACACGCCTGAACATGGTGCGTTGGAGAACAACTGGGTTACACAACCGAAATTCTGCGTCAAGCATAAGGCACATGTCACAAATCAAAAGCATCGGCCTACACTCTCAGGCTGTCCAAAATACGTGGACAATTCCGGAACGGCGAACCTCACAAGCCAATGTGACGTTCGCCGTTCCCGAACGGGTGACGCATACGGTTCGCTACGGTTAACGATCACCGTCCATAATAAATAACTTAAACAAAAGACAAATAACATTCACGGTCGCCACGACACGCCGCACGCGAACGGCACGCCACGGCACGCCGCACGCGCACGGTCGCCACGACACGCGCACGGCCGCGCGCCCGGCACGCCACGGCACGCGCATGGCACGCCCGGCACGCCACGACAAGCATCAAATATGTCGGGAAATAAGGGAGACGGGGAGGCTCACCGCGGGGAACGACGACGACGTGGACGGACGACACGGCGTGGACGAACGACGGCCGTGGACGAACGGCGTGGACGGCGGGCACGGCGTGGACGAGTCTGCTCCTATGAACGGCGTGGACGAACGGCGAGCCACGCGCGGCGACGCGGAGCGGCGAGGGCGCGCGCGCGGGCCACGAGCGGCGACGCGTGGAGAGCGGGCGGGCGCGGGCGGCGGTGCAGTGAGGGAGGTCCACGAACGGCGGCGGTGCAGTGAGCGGGCGGGCGCGGGCGACGCGTGGACGCCGGCGCGGCGATGGTGGACGGGGGCGCGACAATGGTGGGCGGCGCGGGAGGGCGGGTGTGCGGGCGGGCGTCGTCGACAGCGGCGCGGCGCGGCGCGTGGAGGGACGGTCTGCGGGCGGCGCGGCGAGGGAGGACGGGCCGGCGGCGCGACGACGTAGGGCAGGCGGGCGGCGGCGCAAGCGAGCGAGAGTTTGACGAGACGAGCGAGAGATAGAAAGTGCGCTGAGGCCGATTAACGGGTCTCTATTTTCGTCGGCCTCATTGAGGCCGACGAAAATACAGGCCGGTTAATGACTTATTTTCGTCGGTCTGGATGAGGCCGACGAAAATACGCCACTTATTTTCGTCGGCCTAGCTGCGGCCGACGAAAATATCACACATTTTCGTCGGTCCCGAGACCGACGAAAATACCTTTCGTATTTTCGTGGGCCTGCCGACGAAAAGCTTCGTTGGCCGACGAAAATAGGACACATTTTCGTCGGTCACTGTTGCCGACGAAAATAACATTGTATTTTCGTGGGCCGGCCGACGAAAATAGTCCGGCCCACGAAAATTTAGGTGTTTCCTGTAGTGTTGCCATAGATCACATTCTTGGATTTCTGGTGGAGACCATTTCTTGGTCTAAAATCCATAGGTGTTAGCCTCTAGTATTATTGAAAATGGTCGCTCATGGCTATTTTCAAGGTCGCTCATGGCTATTTTCATAAAAAATGGGGGTTGTGTGGCCATTTATCATCGACTAGAGGCTCATAAACCTCGCCCCACATATGTTTCCTTGCCATAGATCACATTCTTGGATTTCTGGTGGAGACCATTTCTTGGTTAAAAACTCGTACGTGTTAGCCTTCGGTATTATTGAAAATGGTCGTTCATGGCTATTTTCGGCAAAATGGGGGTTGTGTGGCCATTCATTATCGACCAGAGGCTCGTACACCTCACCCCACATATGTTTCCTTGCCATAGATCACATTATTGGATTTCTGGTGGAGACCATTTCTTGGTCAAAAATCCGTACGTGTTAGCCTTTGGTATTTTTGAAAATGGTCATTCATGGCTATTTTCGACAAAAATGGGGGTTGTGTGGCCATTGATCTTCGACCAGAGGCTCATACACCTCACCACACATATGTTTCCTTGCCATAGATCACATTCTTGGATTTATGGTGGAGACCATTTCTTGGTCAAAAATCCGTAGGTGTTAGCCTTCAGTGTCATTGAAAATGGTCGTTCATGGCTATTTTCGAAAAAAATTAGGGTTGTGTGGCCATTGATCGTCGACCAGAGGCTCATACACCTCACCCCACATATGTTTCCTTGCCATAGATCACATTCTTGGATTTCTGGTGGAGACCATTTCTTGGTCAAAAATCCGTAGGTGTTAGCCTTCGGTATTATTGAAAATGGTCGTTCATGGCTATTTTCGACAAAAATGGGGGTTGTGTGGCCATTGATCATCGACCAGACGCTCATACACCTCACCCCACATATGTTTCCTTGCCATAGATCACATTCTTGGATTTCTGGTGGAGACCATTTCTTGGTCTAAAATCCGTAGGTGTTATCCTCTAGTATTATTGAAAATGGTCGCTCATGGCTATTTTCAAGGTCGCTCATGGCTATTTTCATAAAAAATGGGGGTTGTGTGGCCATTTATCATCGACTAGAGGCTCATAAACCTCACCCCACATATGTTTCCTTGCCATAGATTACATTCTTGGATTTCTGGTGGAAACCATTTCTTGGTTAAAAACTCGTACGTGTTAGCCTTCGGTATTATTGAAAATGGTCATTCATGGCTATTTTCGGCAAAATGGGGGTTGTGTGGCCATTGATCATCAACCAGAGGCTCGTACACCTCACCCCACATATGTTTCCTTGCCATAGATCACATTCTTGGATTTTTGGTGGAGACCATTTCTTGGTCAAAAACTCGTACGTGTTAGCCATCGGTATTATTGAAAATGGTCGTTCATGGCTATTTTCGGCAAAATGGGGGTTCTGTGGCCATTGATCATCGACCAAAGGCTCGTACACCTCACCCCACATATGTTTCCTTTCCATAGATCACATTCTTGGATTTCTGGTGGAGACCATTTCTTGGTCAAAAATCCGTAGGTGTTAGCCTTCGGTATTATTGTAAATGGTCATTCATGGCTATTTTCGACAAAAATGGGGGTTGTGTGGCCATTGATCATCGACCAGACGCTCATACACCTCACCCCACATATGTTTCCTTGCCATAGATCACATTCTTGGATTTCTGGTGGAGACCATTTCTTGGTCAAAAATCCGTAGGTGTTAGCCTTCGGTATTATTGAAAATGGTCGTTCATGGCTATTTTCGACAAAAATGGGGGTTGTGTGGCCATTGATCATCGACCAGAGGCTCATACACCTCACCCCACATATGTTTCCTTGCCATAGATCACATTCTTGGATTTCTGGTGGAGACCATTTCTTGGTCAAAAATCCGTAGGTGTTAGCCTTCGGTATTATTGAAAATGGTCGTTCATGGCTATTTTCGACAAAAATGGGGGTTGTGTGGCCATTGATCATCGACCAGACGCTCATACACCTCACCCCACATATGTTTCCTTGTCATAGATCACATTCTTGGATTTCTGGTGGAGACCATTTCTTGGTCTAAAATCCATAGGTGTTAGCCTCTAGTATTATTGAAAATGGTCGCTCATGGCTATTTTCAAGGTCGCTCATGGCTATTTTCATAAAAAATGGGGGTTGTGTGGCCATTTATCATCGACCAGAGGCTCGTACACCTCACCCCACATATGTTTCCTTGCCATAGATCACATTCTTGGATTTCTGGTGGAGACCATTTCTTGGTCAAAAATCCGTAGGTGTTAGCCTTCGGTATTATTGAAAATGGTCGTTCATGGCTATTTTCGACCAAAATGGGGGTTGTGTGGCCATTGATCATCGACCAGAGGCTCATACACCTCACCCCACATATGTTTCCTCGCCATAGATCACATTCTTGGATTTCTGGTGGAGACCATTTCTTGGTCAAAAATCCGTAGGTCTTAGCCTCTAATATTATTGAAAATGGTCGCTCATGGCTATTTTCGGCAAAATGGGGGTTCTGTGGCCATTGATCGTCGACCAGAGGCTCATACACCTCACCCCACATATGTTTCCTTGTCGTAGATCACATTCTTGGATTTCTGGTGGAGACCATTTCTTGGTCAAAAATCCGTAGGTGTTAGCCTTCGATATTATTGAAAATGGTCGTTCATGGCTATTTTCGACAAAAATGGGGGTTGTGTGGCCATTGATCATCGACCAGAGGCTCATACACCTCACCCCACATATGTTTCCTTGCCATAGATCACATTCTTGGATTTCTGGTGGAGACCATTTCTTGGTCAAAAATCTGTAGGTGTTAGCTTTCGGTATTATTGAAAATGGTCGTTCATGGCTATTTTCGACAAAAATGGGGGTTGTGTGGCCATTGATCATCGACCAGACGCTCATACACCTCACCTCACATATGTTTCCTTGCCATAGATCACATTCTTGGATTTCTGGTGGAGACCATTTCTTGGTCTAAAATCCGTAGGTGTTAGCCTCTAGTATTATTAAAAATGGTCGCTCATGGCTATTTTCAAGGTCGCTCATGGCTATTTTCATAAAAAATGGGGGTTGTGTGGCCATTTTCATCGACTAGAGGTTCATAAACCTCACCCCACATATGTTTCCTTGCCATAGATCACATTCTTGGATTTCTGGTGGAGACCATTTCTTGGTCAAAAATCCGTACGTGTTAGCCTTTGGTATTTTTGAAAATGGTCGTTCATGGCTTGGTCGATGATCAATGGCCACACAACCCCCATTTTTTTATGAAAATAGCCATGAGCGACCATTTTCAATAATACTAGAGGCTAAGACCTACGGATTTTTGACCAAGAAATGGTCTCCACCAGCAATCCAAGAATGTGATCTATGGCAAGGAAACATATGTGGGGTGAGGTGTATGAGCCTCTCGTTGATGATCAATGGCCACACAACCCCCATTTTTGTCGAAAATAGCCATGAATGACCATTTACAATAATACCGAAGGCTAACACCTACGGATTTTTGACCAAGAAATGGTCTCCACCAGAAATCCAAGAATGTGATCTATGGCAAGGAAACATATGTGGGGTGAGGTGTATGAGCCTATGGTCGATGATCAATGGCCACACAACCCCCATTTTTGTCGAAAATAGCCATGAAGGACCATTTTCAATAATATCGAAGGCTAACACCTACGGATTTTTGACCAAGAAATGGTCTCCACCAGAAATCCAAGAATGTGATCTACGACAAGGAAACATATGTGGGGTGAGGTGTATGAGCCTCTGGTCGACGATCAATGGCCACACAACCCCCATTTTGCCGAAAATAGCCATGAATGACCATTTTCAATAATACCGAAGGCTAACACGTACGATTTTTTAACCAAGAAATGGTTTCCACCAGAAATCCAAGAATGTAATCTATGGCAAGGAAACATATGTGGGGTGAGGTTTATGAGCCTCTAGTCGATGATAAATGGCCACACAACCCCCATTTTTATGAAAATAGCCATGAGCGACCTTGAAAATAGCCTTGAGCGACCATTTTCAATAATACTAGATGCTAACACCTACGGATTTTAGACCAAGAAATGGTCTCCACCAGAAATCCAAGAATGTGATCTATGGCAAGGAAACATATGTGGGGTGAGGTGTATGAGCGTCTGGTCGATGATCAATGGCCACACAACCCCCATTTTTGTCGAAAATAGCCATGAACGACCATTTTCAATAATACCGAAGGCTAACACCTACGGATTTTTGACCAAGAAATGGTCTCCACCAGAAATCCAAGAATGTGATCTATGGCAAGGAAACATATGTGGGGTGAGATTTATGAGCCTCTAGTCGATGATAAATGGCCACACAACCCCCATTTTTTTATGAAAATAGCCATGAGCGACCATTTTCAATAATATTAGAGGCTAAGACCTACGGATTTTTGACCAAGAAATGGTCTCCACCAGAAATCCAAGAATGTGATCTATGGCAAGGAAACATATGTGGGGTGAGGTGTATGAGCCTCTAGTCGATGATCAATGGCCACACAACCCCCATTTTTGTCGAAAATAGCCATGAACGACCATTTTCAATAATATCGAAGGCTAACACCTACGGATTTTTGACCAAGAAATGGTCTCCACCAGAAATCCAAGAATGTGATCTATGGCAAGGAAACATATGTGGGGTGAGGTGTACGAGCCTCTGGTCGATGATCAATGGCCACACAACCCCCAATTTTTATGAAAATAGCCATGAGAGACCATTTTCAATAATACTAGAGGCTAAGACCTACGGATTTTTGACCAAGAAATGGTCTCCACCAGAAATCCAAGAATGTGATCTATGGCAAGGAAACATATGTGGGGTGAGGTGTATGAGCCTCTGGTCGATGATCAATGGCCACACAACCCTCATTTTTGTCGAAAATAGCCATGAATGACCATTTACAATAATACCGAAGGCTAACACCTACGGATTTTTGACCAAGAAATGGTCTCCACCAGAAATCCAAGAATGTGATCTATGGCAAGGAAACATATGTGGGGTGAGGTGTATGAGCCTCTAGTCGATGATCAATGGCCACACAACCCCCATTTTTGTCGAAAATAGCCATGAATGACCATTTTCAAAAATACCAAAGGCTAACACATACGGATTTTTGACCAAGAAATGGTCTCCACCAGAAATCCAAGAATGTGATCTATGGCAAGGAAACATATGTGGGGTGAGGTGTATGAGCCTCTGGTCGATGATCAATTGCCACACAACCCCCATTTTGTCGAAAATAGCCATGAACGACCATTTTCTATAATACCGAAGGCTAACACCTACGGATTTTGACCAAGAAATGGTCTCCACCAGAAATCCAAGAATGTGATCTACGATAAGGAAACATATGTGGGGTGAGGTGTATGAGCCTCTGGTCGACGATCAATGGCCACACAACCCCCATTTTGCCGAAAATAGCCATGAATGACCATTTTCAATAATACCGAAGGCTAACACGTACGAGTTTTTAACCAAGAAATGGTTTCCACCAGAAATCCAAGAATGTAATCTATGGCAAGGAAACATATGTGGGGTGAGGTCTATGAGCCTCTAGTCGATGATAAATGGCCACACAACCCCCATTTTTTATGAAAATAGCCATGAGCGACCTTGAAAATAGCCATGAGCGACCATTTTCAATAATACTAGAGGCTAACACCTACGGATTTTAGACCAAGAAATGGTCTCCACCAGAAATCCTAGAATGTGATCTATTGCAAGGAAACATATGGGGGGTGAGGTGGACGAGCCTCTAGTCGATGATCAATGGCCACACAACCCCCATTTTTGTCGAAAATAGCCATGAACGATCATTTACAATAATACCGAAGGTTAACACCTACGGATTTTTGACCAAGAAATGGTCTCCACCAGAAATCCAAGAATGTGATCTATGGCAAGGAAACATATGTGGGGTGAGGTTTATGAGCCTCTAGTCGATGATTAATGGCCACACAACCCCCATTTTTTATGAAAATAGCCATGAGCGACCTTGAAAATAGCCATGAGCGACCATTTTCAATAATACTAGAGGCTAACACCTACGGATTTTAGACCAAGAAATGGTCTCCACCAGAAATCCAAGAATGTGATCTATGGCAAGGAAACATATGTGGGGTGAGGTGTATGAGCGTCTGGTCGATGATCAATGGCCACACAACCCCCATTTTTGTCGAAAATAGCCATGAACGACCATTTTCAATAATACCGAAGGCTAACACCTAAGGATTTTTGACCAAGAAATGGTCTCCACCAGAAATCCAAGAATGTGATCTATGGCAAGGAAACATATGTGGGGTGAGGTGTATGAGCCTCTGGTCGATGATCATTGGCCACACAACCCCCATTTTTGTCGAAAATAGCCATGAACGACCATTTTCAATAATATCGAAGGCTAACACCTACGGATTTTTGACCAAGAAATGGTCTCCACCAGAATTCCAAGAATGTGATCTACGACAAGGAAACATATGTGGGGTGAGGTGTATGAGCCTCTGGTCGACGATCAATGGCCACACAACCCCCATTTTGCCGAAAATAGCCATGAATGACCATTTTCAATAATATCGAAGGCTAACACCTACGGATTTTTGACCAAGAAATGGTCTCCACCAGAAATCCAAGAATGTGATCTACGACAAGGAAACATATGTGGGGTGAGGTGTATGAGCCTCTGGTCGACAATCAATGGCCACACAACCCCCATTTTGCCGAAAATAGCCATGAATGACCATTTTCAATAATACCGAAGGCTAACACGTACGAGTTTTTAACCAAGAAATGGTTTCCACCAGAAATCCAAGAATGTAATCTATGGCAAGGAAACATATGTGGGGTGAGGTGTATGAGCCTCTAGTCGATGATAAATGGCCACACAACCCCCATTTTTTATGAAAATAGCCATGAGCGACCTTGAAAATAGCCATGAGCGACCATTTTCAATAATACTAGAGGCTAACACCTACGGATTTTGGACCAAGAAAAGGTCTCCACCAGAAATCCAAGAATGTGATCTATGGCAAGGAAACATATGTGGGGTGAGGTGTATGAGCGTCTGGTCGATGATCAATGGCCACACAACCCCCATTTTTGTCGAAAATAGCCATGAACGACCATTTTCAATAATACCGAAGGCTAACACCTACGGATTTTTGACCAAGAAATGGTCTCCACCAGAAATCCAAGAATGTGATCTATGGCAAGGAAACATATGTGGGGTGAGGTGTATGAGCCTCTGGTCGATGATCAATTGCCACACAACCCCCATTTTGTCGAAAATAGCCATGAACGACCATTTTCTATAATACCGAAGGCTAACACCTACGGATTTTGACCAAGAAATGGTCTCCACCAGAAATCCAAGAATGTGATCTACGATAAGGAAACATATGTGGGGTGAGGTGTATGAGCCTCTGGTCGACGATCAATGGCCACACAACCCCCATTTTGCCGAAAATAGCCATGAATGACCATTTTCAATAATACCGAAGGCTAACACGTACGAGTTTTTAACCAAGAAATGGTTTCCACCAGAAATCCAAGAATGTAATCTATGGCAAGGAAACATATGTGGGGTGAGGTCTATGAGCCTCTAGTCGATGATAAATGGCCACACAACCCCCATTTTTTATGAAAATAGCCATGAGCGACCTTGAAAATAGCCATGAGCGACCATTTTCAATAATACTAGAGGCTAACACCTACGGATTTTAGACCAAGAAATGGTCTCCACCAGAAATCCTAGAATGTGATCTATTGCAAGGAAACATATGGGGGGTGAGGTGGACGAGCCTCTAGTCGATGATCAATGGCCACACAACCCCCATTTTTGTCGAAAATAGCCATGAACGATCATTTACAATAATACCGAAGGTTAACACCTACGGATTTTTGACCAAGAAATGGTCTCCACCAGAAATCCAAGAATGTGATCTATGGCAAGGAAACATATGTGGGGTGAGGTTTATGAGCCTCTAGTCGATGATTAATGGCCACACAACCCCCATTTTTTATGAAAATAGCCATGAGCGACCTTGAAAATAGCCATGAGCGACCATTTTCAATAATACTAGAGGCTAACACCTACGGATTTTAGACCAAGAAATGGTCTCCACCAGAAATCCAAGAATGTGATCTATGGCAAGGAAACATATGTGGGGTGAGGTGTATGAGCGTCTGGTCGATGATCAATGGCCACACAACCCCCATTTTTGTCGAAAATAGCCATGAACGACCATTTTCAATAATACCGAAGGCTAACACCTAAGGATTTTTGACCAAGAAATGGTCTCCACCAGAAATCCAAGAATGTGATCTATGGCAAGGAAACATATGTGGGGTGAGGTGTATGAGCCTCTGGTCGATGATCATTGGCCACACAACCCCCATTTTTGTCGAAAATAGCCATGAACGACCATTTTCAATAATATCGAAGGCTAACACCTACGGATTTTTGACCAAGAAATGGTCTCCACCAGAATTCCAAGAATGTGATCTACGACAAGGAAACATATGTGGGGTGAGGTGTATGAGCCTCTGGTCGACGATCAATGGCCACACAACCCCCATTTTGCCGAAAATAGCCATGAATGACCATTTTCAATAATATCGAAGGCTAACACCTACGGATTTTTGACCAAGAAATGGTCTCCACCAGAAATCCAAGAATGTGATCTACGACAAGGAAACATATGTGGGGTGAGGTGTATGAGCCTCTGGTCGACGATCAATGGCCACACAACCCCCATTTTGCCGAAAATAGCCATGAATGACCATTTTCAATAATACCGAAGGCTAACACGTACGAGTTTTTAACCAAGAAATGGTTTCCACCAGAAATCCAAGAATGTAATCTATGGCAAGGAAACATATGTGGGGTGAGGTGTATGAGCCTCTAGTCGATGATAAATGGCCACACAACCCCCATTTTTTATGAAAATAGCCATGAGCGACCTTGAAAATAGCCATGAGCGACCATTTTCAATAATACTAGAGGCTAACACCTACGGATTTTGGACCAAGAAAAGGTCTCCACCAGAAATCCAAGAATGTGATCTATGGCAAGGAAACATATGTGGGGTGAGGTGTATGAGCGTCTGGTCGATGATCAATGGCCACACAACCCCCATTTTTGTCGAAAATAGCCATGAACGACCATTTTCAATAATACCGAAGGCTAACACCTACGGATTTTTGACCAAGAAATGGTCTCCACCAGAAATCCAAGAATGTGATCTATGGCAAGGAAACATATGTGGGGTGAGGTGTATGAGCCTCTAGTCGAAGATCAATGGCCACACAACCCCCATTTTTGTCGAAAATAGCCATGAATGACCATTTTCAAAAATACCAAAGGCTAACACATACGGATTTTTGACCAAGAAATGGTCTCCACCAGAAATCCAAGAATGTGATCTATGGCAAGGAAACATATGTGGGGTGAGGTGTACGAGCCTCTGGTCGATGATCAATGGCCACACAACCCCCATTTTTGTCGAAAATAGCCATGAATGACCATTTTCAATAATACCGAAGGCTAACACGTACTAGTTTTTAACCAAGAAATGGTTTCCACCAGAAATCCAAGAATGTAATCTATGGCAAGGAAATATATGTGGGGTGAGGTGTATGAGCCTCTGGTCGATGATCAATGGCCACACAGCCCCCATTTTTTATGAAAATAGCCATGAGCGACCATTTTCAATAATACTAGAGGCTAAGACCTACGGATTTTTAACCAAGAAATGGTCTCCACCAGAAATCCAAGAATGTGATCTACGACAAGGAAACATATGTGGGGTGAGGTGTATGAGCGTCTGGTCGACGATCAATGGCCACACAACCCCCATTTTTGTCGAAAATAGCCATGAACGACCATTTTCAATAATACCAAAGGCTAACACCTACGGATTTTTGACCAAGAAATGGTCGGGGTGAGGTTTACGAGCCTCTGGTCGATGATCAATGGCCACACAACCCCCATTTTTTATGAAAATAGCCATGAGCGACCTTGAAAATAGCCATGAGCGACCATTTTCAATAATACTAGAGGCTAACACCTACGGATTTTAGACCAAGAAATGGTTTCCACCAGAAATCCAAGAATGTGATCTATGGCAAGGAAACATATGTGGGGTGAGGTGTATGAGCCTCTGGTCGACGATCAATGGCCACACAACCCCCATTTTGCCGAAAATAGCCATGAATGACCATTTTCAATAATACCGAAGGCTAACACCTACGGATTTTTGACCAAGAAATGGTCTCCACCAGAAATCCAAGAATGTGATCTATGGCAAGGAAACATATGTGGGGTGAGGTGTATGAGCCTCTGGTCGACGATCAATGGCCACACAACCCTATTTTTTGTCGAAAATAGCTATGAACGACCATTTTCAATGACACTGAAGGCTAACACCTACGGATTTTTGACCAAGAAATGGTCTCCACCATAAATCCAAGAATGTGATCTATGGCAAGGAAACATATGTGTAGTGAGGTGTATGAGCCTCTGGTCGAAGATCAATGGCCACACAACCCCCATTTTTGTCAAAAATAGCCATGAATGACCATTTTCAAAAATACCAAAGGCTAACACATTCGGATTTTTGCCCAAGAAATGGTCTCCACCAGAAATCCAAGAATGTGATCTATGGCAAGGAAACATATGTGGGGTGAGGTGTACGAGCCTCTGGTCGATGATCAATTGCCACAGAACCCCCATTTTGCCGAAAATAGCCATGAATGACCATTTTCAATAATACCGAAGGCTAACACCTACGGATTTTTGACCAAGAAATGGTCTCCACCATAAATCCAAGAATGTAATCTATGGCAAGGAAACATATGTGGGGTTAGGTGTATGAGCGTCTGGTCGACGATCAATGGCCACACAACCCCCATTTTTGTCGAAAATAGCCATGAACGACCATTTTCAATAATACCGAAGGCTAACACCTACGGATTTTTGACCAAGAAATGGTCTCCACCATAAATCCAAGAATGTGATCTATGGCAAGGAAACATATGAAGGGTGAGGTGTATGAGCATCTGGTCGATGATCAATGTCCACACAACCCCCATTTTTGTCGAAAATAGCCATGAACGACTATTTTCAATAATATCGAAGGCTAACACGTACGAGTTTTTAACCAAGAAATGGTTTCCACCAGAAATCCAAGAATGTAATCTATGGCAAGGAAACATATGTGGGGTGAGGTTTATGAGCCTCTGGTCGATGATAAATGGCCACACAACCCCAATTTTTTATGAAAATATCCATGAGCGACCTTGAAAATAGCCATGAGCGACCATTTTCAATAATACTAGAGGCTAACACCTACGGATTTTAGACCAAGAAATGGTCTCCACCAGAAATCCAAGAATGTGATCTATGGCAAGGAAACATATGTGGGGTGAGGTGTATGAGCGTCTGGTCGATGATCAATGGCCACAGAACCCCCATTTTGCCGAAAATAGCCATGAACGACCATTTTCAATAATACCGAAGGCTAACACGTACGGATTTTTGACCAAGAAATGGTCTCCACCAGAAATCCAAGAATGTGATCTATGGCAAGGAAACAAATGTGGGGTGAGGTGTATGAGCCTCTGGTCGATGATCAATGGCCACACAACCCCCATTTTTGTCGAAAATAGCCATGAACGACCATTTTCAATAATATCGAAGGCTAACTGGGGGTTGTGTGGCCATTGATCGTCGACCAGAGGCTCATACACCTCACCCCACATATGTTTCCTTGTCGTAGATCACATTCTTGGATTTCTAGTGGAGACCATTTCTTGGTCAAAAATCCGTAGGTGTTAGCCTTCGATATTATTGAAAATGGTCGATCATGGCTATTTTCGACAAAAAATGGGGGTTGTCTGGCCATTGATCATCGACCAGAGGCTCATACACCTCACCCCACATATGTTTCCTTGCCATAGATCACATTCTTGGATTTCTGGTGGAGACCATTTCTTGGTCAAAAATCAGTAGGTGTTAGCCTTCGGTATTATTGAAAATGGTCGTTCATGGCTATTTTCGACAAAAATGGGGGTTGTGTGGCCATTGATCATCGACCAGACGCTCATACACCTCACCCCACATATGTTTCCTTGCCATAGATCACATTCTTGGATTTCTGGTGGAGACCATTTCTTGGTCTAAAATCCGTAGGTGTTAGCCTCTAGTATTATTGAAAATGGTCGTTCATGGCTATTTTCGACAAAAAATAGGGTTGTGTGGCCATTGATCATCGACCAGACGCTCATACACCTCACCCCACATATGTTTCCTTGCCATAGATCACATTCTTGGATTTCTGGTGGAAACCATTTCTTGGTTAAAAACTCGTACGTGTTAGCCTTCGGTATTATTGAAAATGGTCATTCATGGCTATTTTCGGCAAAATGGGGGTTGTGTGGCCATTGATCGTCGACCAGAGGCTCATACACCTCACCCCACATATGTTTCCTTGTCGTAGATCACATTCTTGGATTTCTGGTGGAGACCATTTCTTGGTCAAAAATCCATAGGTGTTAGCCTTCGATATTATTGAAAATGGTCGTTCATGGCTATTTTTGACAAAAATGGGGGTTGTGTGGCCATTGATCATCGACCAGACGCTCATACACCTCACCCCACATATGTTTCCTTGCCATAGATCACATTCTTGGATTTCTGGTGGAGACCATTTCTTGGTCAAAAATCTGTACGTGTTAGCCTTTGGTATTTTTGAAAATGGTCATTCATGGCTATTTTCGACAAAAATGGGGGTTGTGTGGCCATTGATCATCGACTAGAGGCTCATACACCTCACCCCACATATGTTTCCTTGCCATAGATCACATTCTTGGATTACTGGTGGAGACCATTTCTTGGTCAAAAATCCGTAGGTGTTAGCCTTCGGTATTATTGAAAATGGTCGTTCATGGCTATTTTCGGCAAAATGGGGGTTGTGTGGCCATTGATCGTCGACCAGAGGCTCATACACCTCACCCCACATATGTTTCCTTGTCGTAGATCACATTCTTGGATTTCTGGTGGAGACCATTTCTTGGTCAAAAATCCGTAGGTGTTAGCCTTCGGTATTATTGAAAATGGTCGTTCATGGCTATTTTCGACAAAAATGGGGGTTGTATGGCCATTGATCATCGACCAGACGCTCATACACCTCACCCCACATATGTTTCCTTGCCATAGATCGCATTCTTGGATTTCTGGTGGAGACCATTTCTTGGTCAAAAATCCGTACGTGTTAACCTTCGGTATGATTGAAAATGGAGGTTGTGTGACCATTGATCATCGACCAGAGGCTCATACACCTCACCCCACATATGTTTCCTTGTCGTAGATCACATTCTTGGATTTCTGGTGGAGACCATTTCTTGGTCAAAAATCCGTAGGTGTTAGCCTTCGATATTATTGAAAATAGTCGTTCATTGCTATTTTCGACAAAAATGGGGGTTGTGTGGCCATTGATCATCGACCAGAGGCTCATACACCTCACCCCACATATGTTTCCTTGCCATAGATCACATTCTTGGATTTCTGGTGGAGACCATTTCTTGGTCAAAAATCCGTAGGTGTTAGCCTTCGGTATTATTGAAAATGGTCGTTCATGGCTATTTTCGACAAAAATGGGGGTTGTGTGGCCATTGATCATCGACCAGACGCTCATACACCTCACTACACATATGTTTCCTTGCCATAGATCACATTCTTGGATTTATGGTGGAGACCATTTCTTGGCCAAAAATCCGTAGGTGTTAGCCTTCGGTATTATTGAAAATGGTCGTTCATGGCTATTTTCGACAAAATGGGGGTTGTGTGGCAATTGATCATCGACCAGAGGCTCATACACCTCACCCCACATATGTTTCCTTGCCATAGATCACATTCTTGGATTTCTGGTGGAGACCATTTCTTGGGCAAAAATCCGAATGTGTTAGCCTTTGGTATTTTTGAAAATGGTCATTCATGGCTATTTTCGACAAAAATGGGGGTTGTGTGGCCATTGATCTTCGACCAGAGGCTCATACACCTCACTACACATATGTTTCCTTGCCATAGATCACATTCTTGGATTTATGGTGGAGACCATTTCTTGGTCAAAAATCCGTAGGTGTTAGCCTTCAGTGTCATTGAAAATGGTCGTTCATGGCTATTTTCGACAAAAATTAGGGTTGTGTGGCCATTGATCGTCGACCAGAGGCTCATACAACTCACCCCACATATGTTTCCTTGCCATAGATCACATTCTTGGATTTCTGGTGGAGACCATTTCTTGGTCAAAAATCCGTAGGTGTTAGCCTTCGGTATTATTGAAAATGGTCATTCATGGCTATTTTCGGCAAAATGGGGGTTGTGTGGCCATTGATCGTCGACCAGAGGCTCATACACCTCACCCCACATATGTTTCCTTGCCATAGATCACATTCTTGGATTTCTGGTGGAAACCATTTCTTGGTCTAAAATCCGTAGGTGTTAGCCTCTAGTATTATTGAAAATGGTCGCTCATGGCTATTTTCAAGGTCGCTCATGGCTATTTTCATAAAAAATGGGGGTTGTGTGGCCATTGATCATCGACCAGAGGCTCGTAAACCTCACCCCGACCATTTCTTGGTCAAAAATCCGTAGGTGTTAGCCTTTGGTATTATTGAAAATGGTCGTTCATGGCTATTTTCGACAAAAATGGGGGTTGTGTGGCCATTGATCGTCGACCAGACGCTCATACACCTCACCCCACATATTTTTCCTTGTCGTAGATCAGATTCTTGGATTTCTGGTGGAGACCATTTCTTGGTTAAAAATCCGTAAGTCTTAGCCTCTAGTATTATTGAAAATGGTCGCTCATGGCTATTTTCATAAAAAATGGGGGCTGTGTGGCCATTGATCATCGACCAGAGGCTCATACACCTCACCCCACATATGTTTCCTTGCCATAGATTACATTCTTGGATTTCTGGTGGAAACCATTTCTTGGTTAAAAACTCGTACGTGTTAGCCTTCGGTATCATTGAAAATGGTCATTCATGGCTATTTTCGACAAAAATGGGGGTTGTGTGGCCATTGATCATCGACCAGAGGCTCGTACACCTCACCCCACATATGTTTCCTTGCCATAGATCACATTCTTGGATTTCTGGTGGAGACCATTTCTTGGTCAAAAATCCGTACGTGTTAGCCTTTGGTATTTTTGAAAATGGTCATTCATGGCTATTTTCGACAAAAATGGGGGTTGTGTGGCCATTGATCATCGACTAGAGGCTCATACACCTCACCCCACATATGTTTCCTTGCCATAGATCACATTCTTGGATTTCTGGTGGAGACCATTTCTTGGTCAAAAATCCGTAGGTGTTAGCCTTCGGTATTATTGAAAATGGTCGTTCATGGCTATTTTCGACAAAAATGGGGGTTGTGTGGCCATTGATCATCGACCAGACGCTCATACACCTCACCCCACATATGTTTCCTTGCCATAGATCACATTCTTGGATTTCTGGTGGAGACCTTTTCTTGGTCCAAAATCCGTAGGTGTTAGCCTCTAGTATTATTGAAAATGGTCGCTCATGGCTATTTTCAAGGTCGCTCATGGCTATTTTCATAAAAAATGGGGGTTGTGTGGCCATTTATCATCGACTAGAGGCTCATACACCTCACCCCACATATGTTTCCTTGCCATAGATTACATTCTTGGATTTCTGGTGGAAACCATTTCTTGGTTAAAAACTCGTACGTGTTAGCCTTCGGTATTATTGAAAATGGTCATTCATGGCTATTTTCGGCAAAATGGGGGTTGTGTGGCCATTGATCGTCGACCAGAGGCTCATACACCTCACCCCACATATGTTTCCTTGTCGTAGATCACATTCTTGGATTTCTGGTGGAGACCATTTCTTGGTCAAAAATCCGTAGGTGTTAGCCTTCGATATTATTGAAAATGGTCATTCATGGCTATTTTCGGCAAAATGGGGGTTGTGTGGCCATTGATCGTCGACCAGAGGCTCATACACCTCACCCCACATATGTTTCCTTGTCGTAGATCACATTCTTGGATTTCTGGTGGAGACCATTTCTTGGTCAAAAATCCGTAGGTGTTAGCCTTCGATATTATTGAAAATGGTCGTTCATGGCTATTTTCGGCAAAAATGGGGGTTGTGTGGCCAATGATCATCGACCAGAGGCTCATACACCTCACCCCACATATGTTTCCTTGCCATAGATCACATTCTTGGATTTCTGGTGGAGACCATTTCTTGGTCAAAAATCCGTAGGTGTTAGCCTTCGGTATTATTGAAAATGGTCGTTCATGGCTATTTTCGACAAAAATGGGGGTTGTGTGGCCATTGATCATCGACCAGACGCTCATACACCTCACCCCACATATGTTTCCTTGCCATAGATCACATTCTTGGATTTCTGGTGGAGACCATTTCTTGGTCAAAAATCCGTAGGTGTTAGCCTTCGGTATTATTGAAAATGGTCGTTCATGGCTATTTTCGACAAAAATGGGGGTTGTGTGGCCATTGATCATCGACCAGACGCTCATACACCTCACCCCACATATGTTTCCTTGCCATAGATCACATTCTTGGATTTCTGGTGGAGACCATTTCTTGGTCTAAAATCCGTAGGTGTTAGCCTCTAGTATTATTGAAAATGGTCGCTCATGGCTATTTTCAAGGTCGCTCATGGCTATTTTCATATAAAATGGGGGTTGTGTGGCCATTTATCATCGACTAGAGGCTCATAAACCTCACCCCACATATGTTTCCTTGCCATAGATCACATTCTTGAATTTCTGGTGGAGACCATTTCTTGGTCAAAAATCCGTAGGTGTTAGCCTTCGGTATTATTGTAAATGATCGTTCATGGCTATTTTCGACAAAAATGGGGGTTGTGTGGCCATTGATCATCGACCAGAGGCTCGTCCACCTCACCCCCCATATGTTTCCTTGCAATAGATCACATTCTAGGATTTCTGGTGGAGACCATTTCTTGGTCTAAAATCCGTAGGTGTTAGCCTCTAGTATTATTGAAAATGGTCGCTCATGGCTATTTTCAAGGTCGCTCATGGCTATTTTCATAAAAAATGGGGGTTGTGTGGCCATTTATCATCGACTAGAGGCTCATAGACCTCACCCCACATATGTTTCCTTGCCATAGATTACATTCTTGGATTTCTGGTGGAAACCATTTCTTGGTTAAAAACTCGTACGTGTTAGCCTTCGGTATTATTGAAAATGGTCATTCATGGCTATTTTCGGCAAAATGGGGGTTGTGTGGCCATTGATCGTCGACCAGAGGCTCATACACCTCACCCCACATATGTTTCCTTGTCGTAGATCACATTCTTGGATTTCTGGTGGAGACCATTTCTTGGTCAAAAATCCGTAGGTGTTAGCCTTCGATATTATTGAAAATGGTCATTCATGGCTATTTTCGGCAAAATGGGGGTTGTGTGGCCATTGATCGTCGACCAGAGGCTCATACACCTCACCCCGCATATGTTTCCTTGTCGTAGATCACATTCTTGGATTTCTGGTGGAGTCCATTTCTTGGTCAAAAATCCGTAGGTGTTAGCCTTCGATATTATTGAAAATGGTCGTTCATGGCTATTTTCGACAAAAATGGGGGTTGTGTGGCCAATGATCATCGACCAGAGGCTCATACACCTCACCCCACATATGTTTCCTTGCCATAGATCACATTCTTGGATTTCTGGTGGAGACCATTTCTTGGTCAAAAATCCGTAGGTGTTAGCCTTCGGTATTATTGAAAATGGTCGTTCATGGCTATTTTCGACAAAAATGGGGGTTGTGTGGCCATTGATCATCGACCAGACGCTCATACACCTCACCCCACATATGTTTCCTTGCCATAGATCACATTCTTGGATTTCTGGTGGAGACCATTTCTTTGTCAAAAATCCGTAGGTGTTAGCCTTCGGTATTATAGAAAATGGTCGTTCATGGCTATTTTCGACAAAAATGGGGGTTGTGTGGCCATTGATCATCGACCAGACGCTCATACACCTCACCCCACATATGTTTCCTTGCCATAGATCACATTCTTGGATTTCTGGTGGAGACCATTTCTTGGTCTAAAATCCGTAGGTGTTAGCCTCTAGTATTATTGAAAATGGTCGCTCATGGCTATTTTCAAGGTCGCTCATGGCTATTTTCATATAAAATGGGGGTTGTGTGGCCATTTATCATCGACTAGAGGCTCATAAACCTCACCCCACATATGTTTCCTTGCCATAGATCACATTCTTGGATTTCTGGTGGAGACCATTTCTTGGTCAAAAATCCGTAGGTGTTAGCCTTCGGTATTATTGTAAATGATCGTTCATGGCTATTTTCGACAAAAATGGGGGTTGTGTGGCCATTGATCATCGACCAGAGGCTCGTCCACCTCACCCCCCATATGTTTCCTTGCAATAGATCACATTCTAGGATTTCTGGTGGAGACCATTTCTTGGTCTAAAATCCGTAGGTGTTAGCCTCTAGTATTATTGAAAATGGTCGCTCATGGCTATTTTCAAGGTCGCTCATGGCTATTTTCATAAAAAATGGGGGTTGTGTGGCCATTTATCATCGACTAGAGGCTCATAGACCTCACCCCACATATGTTTCCTTGCCATAGATTACATTCTTGGATTTCTGGTGGAAACCATTTCTTGGTTAAAAACTCGTACGTGTTAGCCTTCGGTATTATTGAAAATGGTCATTCATGGCTATTTTCGGCAAAATGGGGGTTGTGTGGCCATTGATCGTCGACCAGAGGCTCATACACCTCACCCCACATATGTTTCCTTGTTGTAGATCACATTCTTGGATTTCTGGTGGAGACCATTTCTTGGTCAAAAATCCGTAAGTGTTAGCCTTCGGTATTATTGAAAATGGTCGTTCATGGCTATTTTCGACAAAATGGGGGTTGTGTGGCAATTGATCATCGACCAGAGGCTCATACACCTCACCCCACATATGTTTCCTTGCCATAGATCATATTCTTGGATTTCTGGTGGAGACCATTTCTTGGTCAAAAATCCGTACGTGTTAGCCTTTGGTATTTTTGAAAATGGTCATTCATGGCTATTTTCGACAAAAATGGGGGTTGTGTGGCCATTGATCATCGACTAGAGGCTCATACACCTCACCCCACATATGTTTCCTTGCCATAGATCACATTCTTGGATTTCTGGTGGAGACCATTTCTTGGTCAAAAATCCGTAGGTGTTAGCCTTCGGTATTATTGTAAATGGTCATTCATGGCTATTTTCGACAAAAATGGGGGTTGTGTGGCCATTGATCATCGACAAGATGCTCATACACCTCACCCCACATATGTTTCCTTGCCATAGATCACATTCTTGGATTTCTGGTGGAGACCATTTCTTGGTCAAAAATCCGTAGGTCTTAGCCTCTAGTATTATTGAAAATGGTCTCTCATGGCTATTTTCATAAAAATGGGGGTTGTGTGGCCATTGATCGTCGACCAGAGGCTCATACACCTCACCCCACATATGTTTCCTTGTCGTAGATCACATTCTTGGATTTCTGGTGGAGACCATTTCTTGGTCAAAAATCCGTAAGTGTTAGCCTTCGATATTATTGAAAATGGTCGTTCATGGCTATTTTCGACAAAAATGGGGGTTGTGTGGCCATTGATCATCGACCATAGGCTCATACACCTCACCCCACATATGTTTCCTTGCCATAGATCACATTCTTGGATTTCTGGTGGAGACCATTTCTTGGTCAAAAATCCGTAGGTGTTAGCCTTCGGTATTATTGTAAATGGTCATTCATGGCTATTTTCGACAAAAATGGGGGTTGTGTGGCCATTGATCATCGACGAGAGGCTCATACACCTCACCCCACATATGTTTCCTTGCCATAGATCACATTCTTGGATTTCTGGTGGAGACCATTTCTTGGTCAAAAATCCGTAGGTCTTAGCCTCTAGTATTATTGAAAATGGTCGCTCATGGCTATTTTATAAAAAATGGGGGTTGTGTGGCCATTGATCATCGACCAAGCCATGAACGACCATTTTCAAAAATACCAAAGGCTAACACGTACGGATTTTTGACCAAGAAATGGTCTCCACCAGAAATCCAAGAATGTGATCTATGGCAAGGAAACATATGTGGGGTGAGGTTTATGAACCTCTAGTCGATGAAAATGGCCACACAACCCCCATTTTTTATGAAAATAGCCATGAGCGACCTTGAAAATAGCCATGAGCGACCATTTTCAATAATACTAGAGGCTAACACCTACGGATTTTAGACCAAGAAATGGTCTCCACCAGAAATCCAAGAATGTGATCTATCGCAAGGAAACATATGTGGGGTGAGGTGTATGAGCGTCTGGTCGATGATCAATGGCCACACAACCCCCATTTTTGTCGAAAATAGCCATGAACGACCATTTTCAATAATACCGAAGGCTAACACCTACAGATTTTTGACCAAGAAATGGTCTCCACCAGAAATCCAAGAATGTGATCTATGGCAAGGAAACATATGTGGGGTGAGGTGTATGAGCCTCTGGTCGATGATCAATGGCCACACAACCCCCATTTTTGTCGAAAATAGCCATGAACGACCATTTTCAATAATATCGAAGGCTAACACCTACGGATTTTTGACCAAGAAATGGTCTCCACCAGAAATCCAAGAATGTGATCTACGACAAGGAAACATATGTGGGGTGAGGTGTATGAGCCTCTGGTCGACGATCAATGGCCACAGAACCCCCATTTTGCCGAAAATAGCCATGAGCGACCATTTTCAATAATATTAGAGGCTAAGACCTACGGATTTTTGACCAAGAAATGGTCTCCACCAGAAATCCAAGAATGTGATCTATGGCGAGGAAACATATGTGGGGTGAGGTGTATGAGCCTCTGGTCGATGATCAATGGCCACACAACCCCCATTTTTGTCGAAAATAGCCATGAACGACCATTTTCAATAATACCGAAGGCTAACACCTACGGATTTTTGACCAAGAAATGGTCTCCACCAGAAATCCAAGAATGTGATCTATGGCAAGGAAACATATGTGGGGTGAGGTGTACGAGCCTCTGGTCGATGATCAATGGCCACAGAACCCCCATTTTGCCGAAAATAGCCATGAATGACCATTTTCAATAATACCGAAGGCTAACACCTACGGATTTTTGACCAAGAAATGGTCTCCACCAGAAATCCAAGAATGTGATCTATGGCAAGGAAACATATGTGGGGTGAGGTGTACGAGCCTCTGGTCGATGATCAATGGCCACAGAACCCCCATTTTGCCGAAAATAGCCATGAACGACCATTTTCAATAATACCGAAGGCTAACACGTACGAGTTTTTGACCAAGAAATGGTCTCCACCAGAAATCCAAGAATGTGATCTATGGCAAGGAAACATATGTGGGGTGAGGTGTATGAGCCTCTGGTCGATGATTAATGGCCACACAACCCCCATTTTTGTCGAAAATAGCCATGAACGACCATTTTCAATAATATCGAAGGCTAACACCTACGGTTTTTTGACCAAGAAATGGTCTCCACCAGAAATCCAAGAATGTGATCTACGACAAGGAAACATATGTGGGGTGAGGTGTATGAGCCTCTGGTCGACGATCAATGGCCACACAACCCCCATTTTGCCGAAAATAGCCATGAATGACCATTTTCAATAATACCGAAGGCTAACACGTACGCGTTTTTAACCAAGAAATGGTTTCCACCAAAAATCCAAGAATGTAATCTATGGCATGGAAACATATGTGGGGTGAGGTTTATGAGCCTCTAGTCGATGATAAATGGCCACACAACCCCCATTTTTTATGAAAATAGCCATGAGCGACCTTGAAAATAGCCATGAGCGACCATTTTCAATAATACTAGAGGCTAACACCTACGGATTTTAGACCAAGAAATGGTCTCCACCAGAAATCCAAGAATGTGATCTATGGCAAGGAAACAAATGTGGGGTGAGGTGTATGAGCGTCTGGTCGATGATCAATGGCCACACAACCCCCATTTTTGTCGAAAATAGCCATGAACGACCATTTTCAATAATACCGAAGGCTAACACCTACGGATTTTTGACCAAGAAATGGTCTCCACCAGAAATCCAAGAATGTGATCTATGGCAAGGAAACATATGTGGGGTGAGGTGTATGAGCCTCTAGTCGATGATCAATGGCCACACAACCCCCATTTTTGTCGAAAATAGCCATGAATGACCATTTTCAAAAATACCAAAGGCTAACACGTATGGATTTTTGACCAAGAAATGGTCTCCACCAGGAATCCAAGAATGTGATCTATGGCAAGGAAACATATGTGGGGTGAGGTGTATGATCCTCTGGTCGATGATCAATGGCCACACAACCCCCATTTTGCCGGAAATAGCCATGAACGACCATTTTCAATAATACCGAAGGCTAACACGTACGAGTTTTTAACCAAGAAATGGTCTCCACCAGAAATCCAAGAATGTGATCTATGGAAAGGAAACATATGTGGGGTGAGGTTTATGAGCCTCTAGGTGATGATAAATGGCCACACAACCCCCATTTTTTATGAAAATAGCCATGAGCGACCATTTTCAATAATACTAGAGGCTAAGACCTACGGATTTTAGACCAAGAAATGGTCTCCACCAGAAATCCAAGAATGTGATCTATGGGAAGGAAACATATGTGGGGTGAGGTGTATGAGCATCTGGTCGATGATCAATGGCCACACACCCCCATTTTTGTCGAAAATAGCCATGAACGACCATTTTCAATAATACCGAAGGCTAACACCTACGGATTTTTGACCAAGAAATGGTCTCCACCAGAAATCCAAGAATGTGATCTATGGCAAGGAAACATATGTGGGGTGAGGTGTATGAGCCTCTAGTCGATGATCAATGGCCACACAACCCCCATTTTTGTCGAAAATAGCCATGAACGACCATTTTCAATAATACTGAAGGCTAACACCTACGGATTTTTGACCAAGAAATGGTCTCCACCAGAAATCCAAGAATGTGATCTATGGCAAGGAAACATATGTGGGGTGAGGTGTATGAGCCTCTGGTCGATGATCAATGGCCACACAACCCCCATTTTGCCGAAAATAGCCATGAATGACCATTTTCAATAATACCGAAGGCTAACACGTACGAGTTTTTAACCAAGAAATGGTTTCCACCAGAAATCCAAGAATGTAATCTATGGCAAGGAAACATATGTGGGGTGAGGTTTATGAGCCTCTAGTCGATGATAAATGGCCACACAACCCCCATTTTTTATGAAAATAGCCATGAGCGACCTTGAAAATAGCCATGAGCGACCATTTTCAATAATACTAGAGGCTAACACCTACGGATTTTAGACCAAGAAATGGTCTCCACCAGAAATCCAAGAATGTGATCTATGGCAAGGAAACATATGTGGGGTGAGGTGTATGAGCGTCTGGTCGATGATCAATGGCCACACAACCCCCATTTTTGTCGAAAATAGCCATGAACGACCATTTACATTAATACCGAAGGCTAACACCTACGGATTTTTGACCAAGAAATGTCTGCACCAGAAATCCAAGAATGTGATCTATGGCAAGGAAACATATGTGGGGTGAGGTGTATGAGCCTCTAGTCGATGATCAATGGCCACACAACCCCCATTTTTGTCGAAAATAGCCATGAATGACCATTTTCAAAAATACCAAAGGCTAACACGTACGAATTTTTAACCAAGAAATGGTCTCCACCAGAAATCCAAGAATGTGATCTATGGCAAGGAAACATATGTGGGGTGAGGTGTACGAGCCTCTGGTTGATGATCAATGGCCACACAACCCCCATTTTGTCGAAAATAGCCATGAATGACCATTTTCAATAATACCGAAGGCTAACACGTACGAGTTTTTAACCAAGAAATGGTTTCCACCAGAAATCCAAGAATGTAATCTATGGCAAGGAAACATATGTGGGGTGAGGTTTATGAGCCTCTAGTCGATGATAAATGGCCACACAACCCCCATTTTTTATGAAAATAGCCATGAGCGACCTTGAAAATAGCCATGAGCGACCATTTTCAATAATACTAGAGGCTAACACCTACGGATTTTAGAACAAGAAATGGTCTCCACCAGAAATCCAAGAATGTGATCTATGGCAAGGAAACATATGTGGGGTGAGGTGTATGAGCGTCTGGTCGATGATCAATGGCCACACAACCCCCATTTTTGTCGAAAATAGCCATGAACGACCATTTTCAATAATACCGAAGGCTAACACCTACGGATTTTTGACCAAGAAATGGTCTCCACCAGAAATCCAAGAATGTGATCTATGGCAAGGAAACATATGTGGGGTGAGGTGTATGAGCCTCTGGTCGACGATCAATGGCCACACAACCCTAATTTTTGTCGAAAATAGCCATGAACGACCATTTTCAATGACACTGAAGGCTAACACCTACGGATTTTAGACCAAGAAATGGTCTCCACCATAAATCCAAGAATGTGATCTATGGCAAGGAAACATATGTGTAGTGAGGTGTATGAGCCTCTGGTCGAAGATCAATGGCCACACAACCCCCATTTTTGTCGAAAATAGCCATGAATGACCATTTTCAAAAATACCAAAGGCTAACACGTACGGATTTTTGACCAAGAAATGGTCTCCACCAGAAATCCAAGAATGTGATCTATGGCAAGGAAACATATGTGGGGTGAGGTGTACGAGCCTCTGGTCGATAATGAATGGTCACACAACCCCCATTTTGCCGAAAATAGCCATGAACGACCATTTTCAATAATACCGAAGGCTAACACGTACGAGTTTTTAACCAAGAAATGGTCTCCACCAGAAATCCAAGAATGTGATCTATGGCAAGGAAACATATGTGGGGCGAGGTTTATGAGCCTCTAGTCGATGATAAATGGCCATACCTCCCCCATTTTTTATGAAAATAGCCATGAGCGACCTTGAAAATAGCCATGAGCGACCATTTTCAATAATACTAGAGGCTAACACCTATGGATTTTAGACCAAGAAATGGTCTCCACCAGAAATCCAAGAATGTGATCTATGACAAGGAAACATATGTGGGGTGAGGTGTATGAGCGTCTGGTCGATGATCAATGGCCACACAACCCCCATTTTTGTCGAAAATAGCCATGAACGACCATTTTCAATAATACCGAAGGCTAACACCTACGGATTTTTGACCAAGAAATGGTCTCCACCAGAAATCCAAGAATGTGATCTATGGCAAGGAAACATATGTGGGGTGAGGTGTATGAGCCTCTGGTCGATGATCAATGGCCACACAACCCCCATTTTTGTCGAAAATAGCCATGAACGACCATTTTCAATAATACCGAAGGCTAACACCTACGGATTTTTGACCAAGAAATGGTCTCCACCAGAAATCCAAGAATGTGATCTATGGCAAGGAAACATATGTGGGGTGAGGTGTATGAGCGTCTGGTCGATGATCAATGGCCACACAACCCCCATTTTTGTCGAAAATAGCCGTGAATGACCATTTACAATAATACCGAAGGCTAACACCTACGGATTTTTGACCAAGAAATGGTCTCCACCAGAAATCCAAGAATGTGATCTATGGAAAGGAAACATATGTGGGGTGAGGTGTACGAGCCTTTGGTCGATGATCAATGGCCACAGAACCCCCATTTTGCCGAAAATAGCCATGAACGACCATTTTCAATAATACCGAAGGCTAACACGTACGAGTTTTTGACCAAGAAATGGTCTCCACCAAAAATCCAAGAATGTGATCTATGGCAAGGAAACATATGTGGGGTGAGGTGTACGAGCCTCAGGTTGATGATCAATGGCCACACAACCCCCATTTTACCGAAAATAGCCATGAATGACCATTTTCAATAATACCGAAGGCTAACACGTACGAGTTTTTAACCAAGAAATGGTTTCCACCAGAAATCCAAGAATGTAATCTATGGCAAGGAAACATATGTGGGGTGAGGTTTATGAGCCTCTAGTCGATGATAAATGGCCACACAACCCCCATTTTTTATGAAAATAGCCATGAGCGACCTTGAAAATAGCCATGAGCGACCATTTTCAATAATACTAGAGGATAACACCTACGGATTTTAGACCAAGAAATGGTCTCCACCAGAAATCCAAGAATGTGATCTATGGCAAGGAAACATATGTGGGGTGAGGTGTATGAGCGTCTGGTCGATGATCAATGGCCACACAACCCCCATTTTTGTCGAAAATAGCCATGAACGACCATTTTCAATAATACCGAAGGCTAACACCTACGGATTTTTGACCAAAAAATGGTCTCCACCAGAAATCCAAGAATGTGATCTATGGCAAGGAAACATATGTGGGGTGAGGTGTATGAGCCTCTGGTCGACGATCAATGGCCACACAACCCTAATTTTTGTCGAAAATAGCCATGAACGACCATTTTCAATGACACTGAAGGCTAACACCTACGGATTTTTGACCAAGAAATGGTCTCCACCATAAATCCAAGAATGTGATCTATGGCAAGGAAACATATGTGTAGTGAGGTGTATGAGCCTCTGGTCGAAGATCAATGGCCACACAACCCCCATTTTTGTCGAAAATAGCCATGAATGACCATTTTCAAAAATACCAAAGGCTAACACGTACGGATTTTTGACCAAGAAATGGTCTCCACCAGAAATCCAAGAATGTGATCTATGGCAAGGAAACATATGTGGGGTGAGGTGTACGAGCCTCTGGTCGATAATGAATGGCCACACAACCCCCATTTTCCGAAAATAGCCATGAACGACCATTTTCAATAATACCGAAGGCTAACACGTACGAGTTTTTAACCAAGAAATGGTCTCCACCAGAAATCCAAGAATGTGATCTATGGCAAGGAAACATATGTGGGGCGAGGTTTATGAGCCTCTAGTCGATGATAAATGGCCACACAACCCCCATTTTTTATGAAAATAGCCATGAGCGACCTTGAAAATAGCCATGAGCGACCATTTTCAATAATACTAGAGGCTAACACCTATGGATTTTAGACCAAGAAATGGTCTCCACCAGAAATCCAAGAATGTGATCTATGGCAAGGAAACATATGTGGGGTGAGGTGTATGAGCGTCTGGTCGATGATCAATGGCCACACAACCCCCATTTTTGTCGAAAATAGCCATGAACGACCATTTTCAATAATACCGAATGCTAACACCTACGGATTTTTTACCAAGAAATGGTCTCCACCAGAAATCCAAGAATGTGATCTATGGCAAGGAAACATATGTGGGGTGAGGTGTATGAGCCTCTGGTCGATGATCAATGGCCACACAACCCCCATTTTTGTCGAAAATAGCCATGAACGACCATTTTCAATAATACCGAAGGCTAACACCTACGGATTTTTGACCAAAAAATGGTCTCCACCAGAAATCCAAGAATGTGATCTATGGCAAGGAAACATATGTGGGGTGAGGTGTATGAGCCTCTGGTCGACGATCAATGGCCACACAACCCTAATTTTTGTCGAAAATAGCCATGAACGACCATTTTCAATGACACTGAAGGCTAACACCTACGGATTTTTGACCAAGAAATGGTCTCCACCATAAATCCAAGAATGTGATCTATGGCAAGGAAACATATGTGTAGTGAGGTGTATGAGCCTCTGGTCGAAGATCAATGGCCACACAACCCCCATTTTTGTCGAAAATAGCCATGAATGACCATTTTCAAAAATACCAAAGGCTAACACGTACGGATTTTTGACCAAGAAATGGTCTCCACCAGAAATCCAAGAATGTGATCTATGGCAAGGAAACATATGTGGGGTGAGGTGTACGAGCCTCTGGTCGATAATGAATGGCCACACAACCCCCATTTTGCCGAAAATAGCCATGAACGACCATTTTCAATAATACCGAAGGCTAACACGTACGAGTTTTTAACCTAGAAATGGTCTCCACCAGAAATCCAAGAATGTGATCTATGGCAAGGAAACATATGTGGGGCGAGGTTTATGAGCCTCTAGTCGATGATAAATGGCCACACAACCCCCATTTTTTATGAAAATAGCCATGAGCGACCTTGAAAATAGCCATGAGCGACCATTTTCAATAATACTAGAGGCTAACACCTATGGATTTTAGACCAAGAAATGGTCTCCACCAGAAATCCAAGAATGTGATCTATGACAAGGAAACATATGTGGGGTGAGGTGTATGAGCGTCTGGTCGATGATCAATGGCCACACAACCCCCATTTTTGTCGAAAATAGCCATGAACGACCATTTTCAATAATACCGAAGGCTAACACCTACGGATTTTTGACCAAGAAATGGTCTCCACCAGAAATCCAAGAATGTGATCTATGGCAAGGAAACATATGTGGGGTGAGGTGTATGAGCCTCTGGTCGATGATCAATGGCCACACAACCCCCATTTTTGTCGAAAATAGCCATGAACGACCATTTTCAATAATACCGAAGGCTAACACCTACGGATTTTTGACCAAGAAATGGTCTCCACCAGAAATCCAAGAATGTGATCTATGGCAAGGAAACATATGTGGGGGGAGGTGTATGAGCGTCTGGTCGGTGATCAATGGCCACACAACCCCCATTTTTGTCGAAAATAGCCGTGAATGACCATTTACAATAATACCGAAGGCTAACACCTACGGATTTTTGACCAAGAAATGGTCTCCACCAGAAATCCAAGAATGTGATCTATGGAAAGGAAACATATGTGGGGTGAGGTGTACGAGCCTTTGGTCGATGATCAATGGCCACAGAACCCCCATTTTGCCGAAAATAGCCATGAACGACCATTTTCAATAATACCGAAGGCTAACACGTACGAGTTTTTGACCAAGAAATGGTCTCCACCAAAAATCCAAGAATGTGATCTATGGCAAGGAAACATATGTGGGGTGAGGTGTACGAGCCTCAGGTTGATGATCAATGGCCACACAACCCCCATATTACCGAAAATAGCCATGAATGACCATTTTCAATAATACCGAAGGCTAACACATACGAGTTTTTAACCAAGAAATGGTTTCCACCAGAAATCCAAGAATGTAATCTATGGCAAGGAAACATATGTGGGGTGAGGTTTATGAGCCTCTAGTCGATGATAAATGGCCACACAACCCCCATTTTTATGAAAATAGCCATGAGCGACCTTGAAAATAGCCATGAGCGACCATTTTCAATAATACTAGAGGATAACACCTACGGATTTTAGACCAAGAAATGGTCTCCACCAGAAATCCAAGAATGTGATCTATGGCAAGGAAACATATGTGGGGTGAGGTGTATGAGCGTCTGGTCGATGATCAATGGCCACACAACCCCCATTTTTGTCGAAAATAGCCATGAACGACCATTTTCAATAATACCGAAGGCTAACACCTACGGATTTTTGACCAAAAAATGGTCTCCACCAGAAATCCAAGAATGTGATCTATGGCAAGGAAACATATGTGGGGTGAGGTGTATGAGCCTCTGGTCGACGATCAATGGCCACACAACCCTAATTTTTGTCGAAAATAGCCATGAACGACCATTTTCAATGACACTGAAGGCTAACACCTACGGATTTTTGACCAAGAAATGGTCTCCACCATAAATCCAAGAATGTGATCTATGGCAAGGAAACATATGTGTAGTGAGGTGTATGAGCCTCTGGTCGAAGATCAATGGCCACACAACCCCCATTTTTGTCGAAAATAGCCATGAATGACCATTTTCAAAAATACCAAAGGCTAACACGTACGGATTTTTGACCAAGAAATGGTCTCCACCAGAAATCCAAGAATGTGATCTATGGCAAGGAAACATATGTGGGGTGAGGTGTACGAGCCTCTGGTCGATAATGAATGGCCACACAACCCCCATTTTGCCGAAAATAGCCATGAACGACCATTTTCAATAATACCGAAGGCTAACACGTACGAGTTTTTAACCAAGAAATGGTCTCCACCAGAAGTCCAAGAATGTGATCTATGGCAAGGAAACATATGTGGGGCGAGGTTTATGAGCCTCTAGTCGATGATAAATGGCCACACAACCCCCATTTTTTATGAAAATAGCCATGAGCGACCTTGAAAATAGCCATGAGCGACCATTTTCAATAATACTAGAGGCTAACACCTATGGATTTTAGACCAAGAAATGGTCTCCACCAGAAATCCAAGAATGTGATCTATGGCAAGGAAACATATGTGGGGTGAGGTGTATGAGCGTCTGGTCGATGATCAATGGCCACACAACCCCCATTTTTGTCGAAAATAGCCATGAACGACCATTTTCAATAATACCGAATGCTAACACCTACGGATTTTTGACCAAGAAATGGTCTCCACCAGAAATCCAAGAATGTGATCTATGGCAAGGAAACATATGTGGGGCGAGGTGTATGAGCCTCTGGTCGATGATCAATGGCCACACAACCCCCATTTTTGTCGAAAATAGCCATGAACGACCATTTTCAATAATACCGAAGGCTAACACCTACGGATTTTTGACCAAAAAATGGTCTCCACCAGAAATCCAAGAATGTGATCTATGGCAAGGAAACATATGTGGGGTGAGGTGTATGAGCCTCTGGTCGACGATCAATGGCCACACAACCCTAATTTTTGTCGAAAATAGCCATGAACGACCATTTTCAATGACACTGAAGGCTAACACCTACGGATTTTTGACCAAGAAATGGTCTCCACCATAAATCCAAGAATGTGATCTATGGCAAGGAAACATATGTGTAGTGAGGTGTATGAGCCTCTGGTCGAAGATCAATGGCCACACAACCCCCATTTTTGTCGAAAATAGCCATGAATGACCATTTTCAAAAATACCAAAGGCTAACACGTACGGATTTTTGACCAAGAAATGGTCTCCACCAGAAATCCAAGAATGTGATCTATGGCAAGGAAACATATGTGGGGTGAGGTGTACGAGCCTCTGGTCGATAATGAATGGCCACACAACCCCCATTTTGCCGAAAATAGCCATGAACGACCATTTTCAATAATACCGAAGGCTAACACGTACGAGTTTTTAACCAAGAAATGGTCTCCACCAGAAATCCAAGAATGTGATCTATGGCAAGGAAACATATGTGGGGCGAGGTTTATGAGCCTCTAGTCGATGATAAATGGCCACACAACCCCCATTTTTTATGAAAATAGCCATGAGCGACCTTGAAAATAGCCATGAGCGACCATTTTCAATAATACTAGAGGCTAACACCTATGGATTTTAGACCAAGAAATGGTCTCCACCAGAAATCCAAGAATGTGATCTATGGCAAGGAAACATATGTGGGGTGAGGTGTATGAGCGTCTGGTCGATGATCAATGGCCACACAACCCCCATTTTTGTCGAAAATAGCCATGAACGACCATTTTCAATAATACCGAATGCTAACACCTACGGATTTTTGACCAAGAAATGGTCTCCACCAGAAATCCAAGAATGTGATCTATGGCAAGGAAACATATGTGGGGCGAGGTGTATGAGCCTCTGGTCGATGATCAATGGCCACACAACCCCCATTTTTGTCGAAAATAGCCATGAACGACCATTTTCAATAATACCGAAGGCTAACACCTACGGATTTTTGACCAAAAAATGGTCTCCACCAGAAATCCAAGAATGTGATCTATGGCAAGGAAACATATGTGGGGTGAGGTGTATGAGCCTCTGGTCGACGATCAATGGCCACACAACCCTAATTTTTGTCGAAAATAGCCATGAACGACCATTTTCAATGACACTGAAGGCTAACACCTACGGATTTTTGACCAAGAAATGGTCTCCACCATAAATCCAAGAATGTGATCTATGGCAAGGAAACATATGTGTAGTGAGGTGTATGAGCCTCTGGTCGAAGATCAATGGCCACACAACCCCCATTTTTGTCGAAAATAGCCATGAATGACCATTTTCAAAAATACCAAAGGCTAACACGTACGGATTTTTGACCAAGAAATGGTCTCCACCAGAAATCCAAGAATGTGATCTATGGCAAGGAAACATATGTGGGGTGAGGTGTACGAGCCTCTGGTCGATAATGAATGGCCACACAACCCCCATTTTGCCGAAAATAGCCATGAACGACCATTTTCAATAATACCGAAGGCTAACACGTACGAGTTTTTAACCAAGAAATGGTCTCCACCAGAAATCCAAGAATGTGATCTATGGCAAGGAAACATATGTGGGGCGAGGTTTATGAGCCTCTAGTCGATGATAAATGGCCACACAACCCCCATTTTTTATGAAAATAGCCATGAGCGACCTTGAAAATAGCCATGAGCGACCATTTTCAATAATACTAGAGGCTAACACCTATGGATTTTAGACCAAGAAATGGTCTCCACCAGAAATCCAAGAATGTGATCTATGGCAAGGAAACATATGTGGGGTGAGGTGTATGAGCGTCTGGTCGATGATCAATGGCCACACAACCCCCATTTTTGTCGAAAATAGCCATGAACGACCATTTTCAATAATACCGAATGCTAACACCTACGGATTTTTGACCAAGAAATGGTCTCCACCAGAAATCCAAGAATGTGATCTATGGCAAGGAAACATATGTGGGGTGAGGTGTATGAGCCTCTGGTCGATGATCAATGGCCACACAACCCCCATTTTTGTCGAAAATAGCCATGAACGGCCATTTTCAATAATACCGAAGGCTAACACCTACGGATTTTTGACCAAGAAATGGTCTCCACCAGAAATCCAAGAATGTGATCTATGGCAAGGAAACATATGTGGGGTGAGGTGTATGAGCGTCTGGTCGATGATCAATGGCCACACAACCCCCATTTTTGTCGAAAATAGCCATGAATGACCATTTACAATAATACCGAAGGCTAACACCTACGGATTTTTGACCAAGAAATGGTCTCCACCAGAAATCCAAAAATGTGATCTATGGAAAGGAAACATATGTGGGGTGAGGTGTACGAGCCTCTGGTCGATGATCAATGGCCACAGAACCCCCATTTTCCCGAAAATAGCCATGAACGACCATTTTCAATAATACCGAAGGCTAACACGTACGAGTTTTTGACCAAGAAATGGTCTCCACCAAAAATCCAAGAATGTGTTCTATGGCAAGGAAACATATGTGGGGTGAGGTGTATGAGCGTCTGGTCGATGATCAATGGCCACACAACCCCCATTTTTGTCGAAAATAGCCATGAATGACCATTTACAATAATACCGAAGGCTAACACCTACGGATTTTTGACCAAGAAATGGTCTCCACCAGAAATCCAAGAATGTGATCTATGGCAAGGAAACATATGTGGGGTGAGGTGTATGAGCCTCTGGTCGACGATCAATGGCCACACAACCCTAATTTTTGTCGAAAATAGCCATGAACGACCATTTTCAATGACACTGAAGGCTAACACCTACGGATTTTTGACCAAGAAATGGTCTCCACCATAAATCCAAGAATGTGATCTATGGCAAGGAAACATATGTGGGGTGAGGTGTATGAGCCTCTGGTCGATGATCAATGGCCACACAACCCCCATTTTTGTCGAAAATAGCCATGAATGACCATTTACAATAATACCGAAGGCTAACACCTACGGATTTTTGACCAAGAAATGGTCTCCACCAGAAATCCAAGAATGTGATCTATGGCAAGGAAACATATGTGGGGTGAGGTGTATGAGCCTATGGTCGATGATCAATGGCCACACAACCCCCATTTTTGTC